>NW_008237239.1:5491694-5504242 GCF_000691975.1 Corvus brachyrhynchos | reverse complement strand
CCGTTAAGCAGGGTGTTCTGTTAATGAGATGCTGCCCCACTGAGCTCTGAATGGCACACATACTTTAGATGGGAATCCAACTTCCTTTTTAAGCCAAAAGATCCTTGAAATAGGACTCTTACTTTGAAGAATTTAGAATTTCATTTCCAAGGAGAGTAAAGAGAGTTTCATCACATGGAGCTGTTCCTTTGAAGAGCTGAAGCTGCATTTTGATCATGAGACAGTAAGCAGTGACAAGCATCCAAGGAGGACAAGTTACTCTCACAAAATTCAAAAACCTGACTTACTTCCTACTGACTGCAAGAACAGGAGAATCCCACAATGAGATTTAAACTGGGGCTGTTAGTGCAAGGAAATTCATATTGAGGGCAAGCATAGCATCCTTAAATCAGCTCCATTATGTTGACTTTATGCAGCAAAGCACAGCTCTGCAAGGAGGCTTCAGCTCTCAGAAAGAGCCTCCTATTCCACATATCTTAGAGACAGATTACAACAGCGTATTGCAACACAAATATCTCAGAAGTTGAGCTGGATGCTTTGAAATGCTTCCAATTACATTTGCACACATGCCCTTTGGTACACAACTGGGGAGAAACATGAAAGGCAGCATGTACACTGTATAACTTCTGCAAAGGTATGAAAATTTGGGTCAAGATTTACACCACCTGTCAAAATAAAGCCATACACTGCAATAATTTTTCTGCAATGACCTGAGAGATTTGCTAGTTCATGCTAAACCATTACTGATTTAAAACAAAGTGAAAAGATGCTTAGAGAAGTGTACTCCAGTTATATCTTTTATTCAGTGGCAACATGACAACTTAGTGATGATGCTGCAGCCCACACTGCACTGCACCATTAGAAGACCCTGAGTGTTTTGCAAATACAAAACATTGAGCCAGCTAAGATGTGTTGAGCACCTCCCTCACCTACTCCCACCCACCCTGGCTTTAGCCCAAAGCCCTCTGTTCCAGTTCTAACTACTTCCCTTTAGCACTCCTCCTGCTGTTTTAGCTAAACAGCTACTCATTCCATAGCTTTCTGGCAGTCTTCAGAAAACCAGCATCCCACTCAGCTCTGCCATGTTACCACTTCAGAAATGCTGTCTCACAGCAGAAAACCTTTGCCTTTCACACTCCTGTCATACCCTCACTTCACTCTGGGCCTGTGTTTGAAACCTGAGCAGGCACTGTGCTGGCTGGCCATGCTTGCCAGCCCTGCTTGCCTTGTGGCTGCATGGGGAAGGAGAAGGCTCCACTGCTGTTTACCCTCACTGTTTGTCCCTCACAAGGTTCCAGGCCTACAAAAATTCATCCTACCTGGAATGACAGCCTTTCCTTGTCCTCTGCTAGCGCATGCAGCCATCAGCACAAGCACGTTGCAAACACCCTCCTGCCATAGGAGGCAATGTCAAGGAATACAGAGTTCTCAAGGAGCTGGGATCTGATCAGTCAGATTTCCATTGCCATCACTGCCAAGGCTGCTGGAAGAGCAGGACAAACATGTGATAGGAGTTGTGGGACTTCATATTATGTAACGTAGAGGGCTGCCTGGGGCAGACGACAGGACTGGACCCAATGAGGTAAATTTGTCAGGAAATACAGGTTAATCCTGCCAGTTCTGTTGTGCAGAAATTTGTTTCCTTTTTCACTGAGAGTTCTAAAAGAAATATAGTCAGACATTATGTTCTAAAAGAATATACTGTTGTATAAAGTATAAATGTATAAAGATAAAAGTACATTTTCATAAAAACTGAGAGTTTTTCATGCAACCCTTCCTTTCCCAAACCAGAGGTTTGTGACATTGCTGTACACACAGCCTCTCAGGAGCAGGAGAAAATGACAAAGGTCTTGGTTTCTCAGTCTTAAGTGCAGGTGGAAGGCTTTTTAAGTAACACAACTACTTCTTTCTATCATTAAATTTAAGGCTATTGATATATCTTTAGAAACATCTAACACACTATCCAGAGTAATTTATTTGATCTAGATTAATGGAGATATCCTTGGTATTTTTCAATTCTGGCATGACTTGACAAACTAAAATTTGGAGAAAATAATTTCAATCAAAATAAAGAAAGTAATTGGAAGTGAAATCACATTTGGCAGTTATCTATTCTTCAAGGATACCAGGTTATTTCAGTCTTCATTAATAATTAAATTTTAACACCTTTGTGCATCACAATTGATAAACAGAAATATAAGTACATTAATCAGCATGTCAAAAGTAATGCTAGAACCATATAAAGCGCATGGGGAAACAGCTCTTACTCATAAGAATATTTTAACTCTAGTGTTTTTAATATCCTGAATTATCTTAACGCTTTATCATAGTAAGCAATATCAGCATCCATGGTTAGAGACATTATCTTTAGTTCATAGGCTCATAGAACGAACTTTTCAGACATTGTCCCAAACAAACCATGCTATGTACTCTCTTTCTAAGTCTAAGACAGGTCTATTGTTATTCAGATCCTTTTCTACATTGTAGCAAAACTTTAGAGTTGATTAAATAAGATTAATGTAATTCTGTTACTATTGCAACAACTTAGTAGTAGTAGCCTGCATATTAATAGTGTGAACACTCTGTAGGTTGCCTGTCTGCCTGCTTCAGCTCTATTGGTTGGTGTGTGATAATGAACGTCGTTTGGACATTTCTGTTTAATTGTGTGATAAGTCAGTTCTTTAAATGTTTTCAGGTAAAACACTGGCTAAGACCATGACACTGGTTACACCTGGGTAAAACACTGCAGAAAACCTGGTGTGCCTGAAGAAGATTGTGTTGGAACGCGAGCAACCATTATCTGGGGTTTCCCATCTAGTGGTTGCCCTGTCATGAAGATTAATGCACTATGATAACCTGAAGCAAGTCTGTGTGTAGCAATAAATATTGTTGATGAAAACTAGCATGAAGCAACTAATAACTTTAATTATTTGGTACATTAATTTATTAGTTCTTATTTTTGCAGAGTGCTACATGCCAGCTGTTTGAATCATCTTATTGGTATTCTGATGAAAAGAGTGGAAAAGTAAAGCATTGCGCCAATTAAAATCCCACTCACAAGAGAGCATGTTATCATCTGGTATATCTCAGGCAGGAATTATGATACAAGAATCTGCCTGTTGAATTAATTTTTCAATTTTACTGTCATACAAAAATAGACAATAACAGGCAATATTTTTATAGGTCAGATGAAGCAGAGTGGATAAAAAATTTGCAAATCTTTACTGTGCTCCTTCTGTATGAATATGAAGCAGCTGAAGTTCTGATTGGTGAGATTAGGAGGAGATATGATACATGACATTGGTATTTCTAATTGTCAGAGTATTAATCATCTTATGCAATCACATATGACAATTGGAGAAGATTGCATAGTCCTTTTTTAAACTTCATAGTTTAGAAACCTTTTTAAAGCTGTCAGCAAACTCCCCTGGAAACAATATTCAGCTCTGCTCTTGCATTTATCTAATCAGCAGTGCAATCTAGTAAACAGAGCAGGAATTCACAGGACCTGCATCATTCCCTCCTTTTGTTTGCACAGGCAACTCATTTGACTTTCCTTGGCATCAACTTCTCCATTGTTCACTAGCAATAACAAGTTTTTCTCTGAAGAACTTTGAGACCTATAGGACAGTGTTTTTATCCCCATTCTAGAGCTGGCTCAGCAAAAGCACTCTGCAGCATTTCATCCACACTCAAAACAATAAATCAATGTAGATTCAGAAAGAAGATCTCCTGATTCCCAGCATTGTTACTTTAACAAAAACCCCCATCCCTCACTTCATAGGTGTTGTAGGAATTATGTAAATGTTTTACCTTTACCTTTGCATTGTAACTAATGTTCACATAAATTCTGAATGCTCATCTCCTGAGAGCTGCTACACCATTACCTTTTTGCACACTGGTGTTTTGGTCTCCTGTAGTAGAACATTATCCTGATAACTTAAACCTTTCTTTTGAAAAATACACACAGAAGGAATACATAACGACATGTAAATATAAACTCAGCTTTACCTTCCCTTGTGGTCACTGTAAAAGAGCTGGTAAGTCACACTTCCATTTAGTGACATACCCGTCACAATTAAAGATTGCTGGTGTTTCCATTACAAATGCTGGTTTATGTAGTTCAGAAGTTGATCATAACATATATTTCCAGTAATTTTTTACCAGTTGTTCAAAAGATCCCATTGGACCCAATTGCTTAAAGCACTTGGCTTTAAGCCAAAGTAGTGAGAAGAAAGTTTGCAACATTCAAATTATTTTACATCACAAATAACTTTAGAACAGCAGTGACTATTAATAGAAGCCATCAACAACACATTCTGTCACACTCTTTTTCCTCTTCCCTAAAAAATTTAGGAAGATACTTATTAGAATAATTCTAAGCCCCTAAATCATTGGGAAGTATTTTCAGTTGTGATTATCTGTCTGGTTGTGCTACCAAATAAAGTATTAAGAGTTTGGGACTATTTCATGGATTTTGAAAGTCTTCAATTAGTGTTCATTTGGAAGAATAGCTGAACAAGAAACTTTTTTCTCTGTAAACAAAGACAAATTCTTTGCATACTTTTGTGTCTGTAACATTATTCCAAATCAAACACCTTAGCAGCCAAGGATGCAGGAACATTTAACCTTTTATATACTTCATAATCATGTATTTGAATTGCTGACCTTTGCATGATCCTGCTTTGGTTTGCTTTCCAGGCTTTCTCCTGTGTTTTTGTGCTCTGTAAAAGCAATACTTGTTGCAGGTCTGTTTCACAGATCCTGGGAACTTACAAGAAAATCCTGTTGTTGTGCATGAAGCAGAAAATGCTGCTGTGCAGGCAAGGCCACACCGACGGCTCTTTGGATAGGACTGAACTGGCCGTAGATGTCTAAGGAGCAGTGGCAGCTGGGCGTTCCTCAAAGTGCCACTGAGCCGGGAGCAGGACAGAAGGGGTGAGGGACAGCAGGACAGGGACTTTCCCAGCACACAATCCCCCAGGCCAGGGGATCAGAGCAGCTCTGGTGGCAACCACAGGGTCAGGCACAGCCTGCAGTGCACAGCTGGAGCAGGGGAGCTGTGCCTCACATGGGGAAGCTGCAAGAGCCAGAGACTGCCAGCACAGCAGGGCCCAGGAGCCCCTGCCAGGCCTCCCACCAGTGCTCCCCAGTTAAATCTCCCAGAGCTCCTGGACATACCTGCCAGCTCCATGTACATGTCTCAAATGCTTTCTGGCATGGCCAATGGCAGTAGCTGCTTGTATTTAGGGAACCAAATCCCATCCTCCAACCATTCACAGGGCCTTTTGAGGACTTCATCTTTTGCATCTGAGGACTTTTTGTGCTTAGCCAGTTTTTATTGATAGTGGTTACATCTAAACCCTGACCTTGCTGTTGGCAATATTAAAAAAAACCAAACAACTCTGTAGTTGCAACTGCTTCTTTTCCTAGTTAAGGAAAGAGAAGACAGATCATGTAAGAATGTTCATTTTTCTCCAGGCAGATAGAAATAATGGCTCTGCAGCTTACAGCTTTGTAAGTGGAATATGAATGATAGGGGCATGTAGTCCCTGTTGAGCAACTAAAGCTGTGATGTGGCTTATTGCTCTCCTGAGATTACCCTAAAGTATGATCAGGGTCATACCAATTCAGTGGTGCTCCTCCATAAGCAAAGCAATAAAAAGAATAGGGAAATTTTTCTTCCCCACACTTTGGGAATCATCCTCTTTTGCAGAAGTATAAAACTGGAACCATCAAAATCAGAAAACTGAAAGGTTAAATCATTCATTTCCCAAAACCAAGGATGATTGAAAGGTATTAGTTCAACTATAATTTTTAGATGACTAAATCTGCATTTGTTTTCATCCATTTTAATACACCATCATGTGTCGTTTCTACCAAAGCTACTATGGCTATCATGTCAGAGTATCAATTCCAAAACTCAGCTCTCCCTCATGTCCTTTTGACAGGTTAGATGTATTTCTTCTCATTATTTTTTATTAATTAAACCCAAGGATTTTAGATTAAGAAGAGAGATGAAAAATGAGAAAGCACAGACAACCTGTGAAAAACAGTAATTTTCTACCTCTACTATCCTCATATCATGGTTAAAAACCCCATGTATTCTGTAAAGCATTTTGCACTTTCAGTGGTGAGACAATCAGCTAAGCTTACCCATGCATGCTAGGATAAATTGCTGCCTATTTGCAGGAGAGAGGAATCACCATCCATTCTCTGGCTGTGTGCTGGGCAGAACTCTGAGTAACAGCTACATCATCTTGTAGAAACTCTGAACACTTCACCTGCAATTTGATTAGAACTGGCTTAGCTTTGAACTGAGAGTTGTGCAGAAAGATCAGAAATTACATGCAGGCAAACAATCTAAAAATTCTACTGGAAAGTTTAAGTGAACACAGTATCTCCATTACTCCCCTATTCATTTACTCTCTGATAACTTAATAAAACTGGTTTGATGAAAAAGTGTCATTTCAATTGTGCTTCTAACAGGCATTTCTAAGACAAGTCAAGATGGAGGTGTCTGCCCTTAGAAACTACTCTCACTCGGTCAATGTTTATTTCCTTGTATTGCTGGCAATATAATTAATCACAACATTGTTTCAACTTTGCACCAGAGATCTTTGTATTAATGTTTGTCATTTTGTGACCATAATTTTGACACGGTAAGATATGCTTTAGGCTTGTACTTGTCTACAGTGATTTATTTAGTCTTAACTTAAGAATGTGCTTTGGTAGATAAGTGCAAACCAGTTTTCTTTACATGCTATCAAAGTATCTACCTTGTCTTGATTTGACAGTATCCTAAGATAGTTTTACTACTACAGCAAATGTTGAATTAGTGGCACTTCCAAACAAAGAAATTATTACGAATATCTCATTTATAAGAGCAATAGCTGTTTTTCATATCAGGTATGTTTGTGGATTAAAACCATTGAAGAAGTCTGATCAATGCTGACACATATTCATGGTAGCAAAACATTTTAAAGCCATTTAGCAGTAATGTAAATGGTAACAATAAATTGAATTCTAATAATTAGAATAAAGTAAGTACTTCTAATTGGAAGACAGGCAGGGGAAGAAATCTCAGTGACAAAGCCTTCAACTCAGTTATTACTCACTGGTTATTCAAATGAATAAGATACTTAAGCTATAAAAACTTGAGGTTTTGTCATATGCTGTGCAACACGAACTGTAACAGCAGTAGCTGTAACCTTTCAGGAGAAGCCTGACTACTTCTGTTTTCCCCATGCCCTTATATCCTCTTTCCGGACATGATGCTATATGGATGAAATCTCATGAGTCAGTGGAGTTCCACATAGAGATCTTCAACACACAGCAAGTATATATTGTATTTTTAGGATTTTTTTCCAAATAATGAAGATGCTTGTCGCTGACTCTGCCAATTTGCAATATTTTGATTGCAGTCACTTATGTTCAACTGGAACATGCAGCTGGATACAACTGGAAAGAATTTCACACCTTTGCATTTGAATGAAACTAAGTGTTTTGCAATCCCCAATTCCATTTCTGCCTATTTGACAAATTGTGGGAAAAATATTGCTAATACTGTCACAACTGCTGAGGTTTTCTTGCTATATTTGTATGTGTAGATGCCCACATTCTTATTAGGCATACACACAAGCTTCATTCAATGCAATTTCTTTTATATTCTGAGATTGTTTTTACCATTTATTGATTAAAGGATCACAATTTTAGAGAATAATGCATGTTAGTTACAGGCTCCTCATAGTATTCATAGGAACTAATTCTGCATTTGACAAGAAATCGCTTGTGCTTGGCCTGGATTTACTGAACTTATTTATGCAGCGAGACAAAACCTCCCAATTTTTTCATGACATTTCAATGTGCTATTCAGTGCCTATATATAGACAACCACTGCATATATTGGAGCAACCTATAAACATAATTACTGAAAACCTGAGTTTCATTATGCTGGGTTTTTACTCACTTATGCACAGACAATATTCTGTTAGCATGTGTGCTGAAACCTTCCTCATTCATGAGTTCCAGTAATATTCTTTACTAAATAAGAAGTACCAAGGGAAAAAATGCATTAGAGAAAAAACAGGCAAGAATAATTTCTTCAGTTTTGAGACCTGCATGCTCTCAAAATTATGAACAATAGATGGAATCCAAGGTCAAAAATTCAGTGGTGCCAGTCACAAAAACCACCGACAAACAGTATGGAAAATTCACTGCAGCAGAAGTAGGGGTAAAGATTGCATCAGTGCTTTAGAACAGACAAATATGTTGTGTAATATATTCAGAGCTGTCAACCCACCAACCTCCAGGGATTGTGGTACTCATGATCTGGGAGACAAAAAGGAGAAAAGGGAAGGAATAGTTTTTAAAAGAAAGAGAGGGGAGAGAGAAGGCGATAACAAATGATGCCACAAAAGGAAAACACTGAAGAAAAACAGTGATAAAACCGAATGTAGAAAACATTGTTTGAAATTTAAGTCTTCAGAATTCAAGAAAGGAAGCAAGGACCTCTAAGATTTTTTTTTCTTTCTGTGACTTTATCATTAATGATCTTTATGTTGTTCCCACAAAGAAAATTTCATCATAAATCCAGATTTTGATGCAGAAAGAGAACACCATCTATCCCAGCTCAGAAAGTGTGACAATAGCCTGTCCTACCTGAATAAGATGCTACTGTAGGCAAGCTGTACAAAATTAAGGTAGCATAAAGACAGGTACAAATTTTGTTTTCTTCCCACTTGGATGGCCTTTGGGAAAGATAGGAGTGCAGAAGAAACTGTATTTAAGTTCAGTAGCATCTTGTTTTTCTGTCTGGGCAGCAGGCAGACCTAAAGCCCTGGGCATGTACCCTGCAGCTGCCCAGACACAGTAACCAGAAAGACCTTAAGCCAAGAGCACAAGGCTCTGCCTGAGGTGCCCCTCCAGCCTGAAGAGAACAACGCAAGCATTTGTGCTTCCCTGTCTCCATTGCTGCTTCAGAACTAAAATCAAGCCAGAGCTGTCTAACTCTTTTCTTTCAAGAAGCTGCAAAGATATTAAAGCTGAGTTTTGGAGAGACTCAGGAATTTTCATGTATTATTCAGATTTGAACATTGAAGAGGGAAGTAGTCATTTGTCCAACTGCTGTGTTACTCTCAATACATTTCATTAAATACCCAATATAAATTCTATGGAACACTAGCATATCTATGAAAGGCTAAGACTACCCCTTGAGCCAGCTCAAAGACAGGTATTTTCCCCTTGTTTTCCTTTTTTATTCCATTCCTAAATGTATCAGCATTGCAATTAAAAATCAAGACTATTTTGTCACTTATGGCAAGGCATCTTTTGCCATCCTTCACAGAGCTATTACCCTAAAAAAGAGTCATCACTATTTTATTAATATCTCTCACTAATTGCAGAGGTTTGTTGGGTGGGAAGGGGGAGGTAGCCCCAAGGACAGCAAAGCTCCAAATACACATCCAAATAGCAATCCATTTCTGCATGTGCCTTTTTTTCTGTTTCCTTTGTGCAGTGTTTTAAGCATCCTATAACCAGACCATAGTTAGCTTGTAAATTGATGAATTATGAGAACAACTTTAAAACTATTTCCTTTAGTTTACTTTAAATATTTCATTTCATGCGGTAGCACAGATCTGGAGACTATGCTCAGAAATACCCCTCAAAAAGGCCTGCAAAGCTCTCCAAAACAAATGAGATACCTGTTTTGGTTTTTAAGTGACCAGTTTGATGTCCTGTCTTCTAATTAAGGAAGATCTGCCAGCAAACCAACAGCTAGTTCAGCCACACAGGTCTTAATAGTCCTCAACGTGATGAGTTCAGAATTAAGTCTTTTACTTGTGTCACTTCACAAATCTTTTCATTTAACTTCAGCTCACAATTGCTATCTACATGATACATATATGTACATATATGTGTGCATGCAAGAGAGAGATACAAGCACAAAATTAAGAAAGCTGTGACAATACAAGATCAACAATTCCAGAATTTTCAGCTATTCAGTATTTTGCTGAGAACAATAAAATCTACCGCATTCCTGTGAGCAAACATTTAAAAGCATGCAAGAATAATGATAAAGATTTTGATCCATCCCTTCTTTAAGCACATTTCAAAAACTTTCTAATGAGAAAGAAGTGGTCTGATTTAGAAACCAGCATCTGTAATATTGTATCCAGAATTTTGTAAATGGCTGTCTTTAGAGGCCTTCAGTAGCAGTCTGCATGAGTGTGTCAGGCAGAGCAGTCAGTGTGGAGCAAAACACCCCTTCAGCCACCCATCTCCAGCAACCTGTAACTACAGATCAGATCTGGGCTAAGAGCCTCCTGAAATAACAGGTTACAGTCTGCAAAATAAATTTTAAAATAGGAAAGATATTTGTTTTATAATAATTTTTTTAAACTATGGTTGACTTAATATTTGAGAAAATTTGGATAAATTATTCCAGGCAAAATGTGAAGTGAAACATCTCCTCTGCTGTTTAAGAAGTGGTATTTAATGAACTGTTGACTCCCACTGAGTTTGTCAAGGTAAACAAGGCTCTGTATTGATAGGGCAGGTATTTCCCAATTTGCACTGCCTGAACTGTAGGAAGCATCCCAGCAATGAGTAGTCTAGAACATGCAGATTCAGTAGCTGTACCATCAGATAAAGTACTTTGATTTTGCATCTTGAGATGATTAAATATATACAATATGAATAATAAATTCGACTTCAAAGATACATAGCCTCAGTTATAAGAGATGCAATGCAAATATTGACTTAAAAATACAGTTAATTTTTTTCTGCCTGTTACCGTGATATTTTCTGGGTTGTTAATCTCATCACATTTATTTGGTGGTGACTTACTGTTTCTTACACTTTTTTTCTAATGTATGTATAGAACATTTAAATTCAGACATAGGGTCATCAACAAAATGTGTTATTGTACCTTACTATTAAAATTTTTCCATTGCAATTCAGAAACTGGACAACGATATTAAATCCACAGCTCTTAGTAAAAACCCTTGATTGCTAAAGGAATCACTAAAAAAAAAAGATTTACTGTTCCCTCTCAATTGCATCTACAAGTTTCCAACATATTGCATTACTCGGCCCACTTGGATGCAGAACATCAGAAAGCAGTCTTTGGAGAGACCTTCTAGGGTGAGAAAATTATTTTTCTGAAAGCAAGCCAGGACAGAAAAATTACCAGTGAGGTTACTGGTGCACAAAATTGTACAAATTTATGTAAAATTACACCACTTAAGAACTTGGACTATTTCAATTGTAGTTCTCGTGATATTTGGACTGCTTTTAAAAATAAGTAAATTAATATTTGCGAAACTATACTTCTTTGTAGCAATAAACAGTAATGTTTAAGATAAAATTACCAATACTTTCTCTATTCTGAATTGTTTAGGGTATTTTCAGGCTAAGGTATACATAAACATCCTATGATGTTAAGTCTGCTTCTAAACCAAATAATCTCTTCCCTAATTATCTAAGTTAAATTTTTTACTGTTACCTTCTACCTAGATCGTAGGTGCAAGTTCTTTACTAAAATTGCCTCTCCTGTGGAAGGCAGAGCCGTAATCCAGCACATATCTACTAGTGATATCATCTGAAATAAAACACTGGTTGACACATTTAATTAGTACATTGCTCATACCTCTACATTTTCACCCATGAAATATTTCAATTGATATTAAGCAATACAAAGTAAAGCTGTCAGCTTTTCAAATAATATAATATTATGCAGCTCTAAAAGTTTTGCCTGTATTATTTTCTCTTAACTCTCTTGTCAAATCTGATTTCTGAAGTTATTATCAGGCTACAATACCTACGATATCGAAGATAGCTTTAAGATGCCATGTACCAAAGTACCAAATCTAATTAGGATGAAATAGTTGATCTATAATGGAAACAACATTATCTTTTATTTCCAGATGTCTATATTATATAATCCCCATCCAACAGCATGCTAAATTTCCTGCCTGTGCTTGCCTTATCTTTTTTGCACAATTTTTTCAGATCAATAATACACGCAGTTCTTGATTATAAAACCTTGCCCTCTCATGCAAATCTTTTTACTTCAGCAAAGCCATATTGCATTTTTACCCACTGTTCATGGTTTCCAGAAGCTCTAGATACATTGCCCTTTTCAAGTAACACACACCACCTACAGTTCCAGTTCAGTAGTAACTATAAAGATGCAGACATTAGCACAAGGCATGTATTAATATTCTTATTATTTCATTATTAAACAGTCCTTCATATAAAATTAATTAATATCATAGTTGGTGGTCTTAAGTGAATTAGATGGTTTTCCAAGAATACAGCCTTAAGAAAAAAAAAATCGAATATTTGTAAAAGCACGGCCCCTTTTCATATGTCTTAGGAAGAGGAGGGAGGTGGAGCTTCAATTCTGGTTTTCGTGCAGTTTCTCCTGTAGATGAACTTACATTTATTCTCTTTTCTTTTCCCCCCTCCCCTGCTATCTTGCAGCAAACGTGTGTGACAACGAACTGCTGCACTGCCAGAACGGAGGAACCTGCATCAACAACGTG
>NW_008237239.1:5370059-5491161 GCF_000691975.1 Corvus brachyrhynchos | reverse complement strand
CTGCATTTTCTGCCAAATCAGTCAGCGCTGGCTGCAGGACAAACGGCTCTGACAGCCCCCGGAACGGGAAGGGAATTCCAACATTTGCTACTCCTCTCCGGCGCGCTACTGTACCTCCGCCCGGTGTGTGGACAGACCAAACCAAGGCATTCTTTGCTGTCAGTGCATTGTGGGTATAAGGAAATCTGTAAAAGCTGCCATATTGGCCTGCTTCAGTCCCCAAATCCTTTCCAACCTGTGCTTTAGTGAACGTTGCTCTGTAACCCTTGTTGGTTGAAAGATTTCTTTGTCTGATGTTAGTGATGCACATGTGTAACAGCCCCCTCAATAAAATTCAAGCCAGTCATATCCTTGTATACCTTAGCAGCACTGCATCAGTAAGATGCTGTGTTCACCTACTGTACAAGAGTGGCTATAGGACAAAAAGTGTATTTATCCTTTTGTATTCAAATGAAGTTATTTTTCTTGAAATAATGTACAATGTAGATTTTTTGTATTATTGCCTATTTGTGTTACCAGACAATTTATTAATGTATTTAATTCTAATCAGATAAGAGAAAACTATTACTTTTTATTTAGTCCTTTTCTTTTTCCTTTCATTTAATTGTGCAGAGATTTCTCTGTATGGGCAACGTGCTGGCATCAAAGAATATCAGTTTACATATATAACAAGTGTAATAAGATTCCACCAAAGGACATTATAAATGTTTTCTTGTTGCTTTAACACTGGAAGATTTCAAAGAATAAAAAATCCTGCATAAACAGTTCCAGGATGATGTATTGCTATTTCTTAAGGCCTTTTTAGAAAACAAACAAACAAAAAAAAGTTTATGATTTTACCATCTGCTATGTGGAAGAAACCCAGCTTCAAAAGTGGAAATGACATCGTAACAATCTAGCCTGGCTTGAATTTTACTGCTATCATTTCTGCAAACTTAAAAGGTAAAGGGCATCATTTGCTTGAGGAAGATTTCATCAAATCCCAACGCTGAAAAAGGTATGAAAAGTTGAATAGTTCTCATCTTTGTTCTCTTAATTAATCATAAGCATTATTGCAAAACTAAATTAACAAGGTATCATAGAAGCTGGTCTTTAATTCATACCTTTTTTGTGGATTCTGGCAATAAGCAGATGAAGCCACAGCTCATATTGTTTCTCCAAAAGCTTCATTTAAAAGATATGTTTATATATTTACTAGTCTGGTTAAGAAACTGCAAAAACAGCAGCAATCACAAAAAAAAGCACCAAGATTTAACTTTTAATAAAGTCAGATTTAATATTTAGAAGGACTGTCAAAGTATACAGCAGCGAGTAGACAAAAAGTGCTGCTCCAGCAAATAAAGTTTGTTTCAAGTATCGCCCAAGGTGTAATAAATTCTTGTTACTGCCTTTTATTAGGCCAATTACTGAGTGTGACAGAAAAGAATAGCAAGACTAGAGAGGCAAGCCAAAACCACAGCAGTGTTTGGAAGTCCTGGCAAAAAAAAAAAAAAAAATCTAAAGGTAGCAGGACTGTGTGAATTCATTTCCTAGCAATTTTCATCATAATGGTTATAAATATTTTACCAACATAATAGCCTAGTGTGGAAAACAATTAATCAGCAAAAGAAAAATTCCTGAGAGAAATAAATTCTACCTGGCTGCCTCTTTCAAATGGTGAACAGCAGAATTTAGGGCACTGCTTTCTTGGAAAACCTCTTTCTGCTGAGGAAGCAAGTTTTGCAGGACAGTACCCAGCCTCCAGAAGTGGGTAGGAAAAGCGGGTCTTCATTTCTAAAAAGAAGCAGGATTCTAAAAGAATACTATGAAGATGCTGATGACATCAAGCTGCTGCCTCTTCAGGCTGTCACCGTGACCCTTCGTCATGTAGAAAGTTTGCTGTTCACACTTGCCCTCGTTTGTGAGGTAAATGAGATAAGGCAGAGATAAACGAAGTCCTTTGCTGGGTCCCAGCCATGGCCTACACGAGACTGCAGGTATACTTTAGAAGTGTATTCATGACAATAAACAGAAATGTACATTGAGCAGATTCAAGAAGGAATATAAATGCTAATGCAGGTGACATACAGAATGGGAAACTACCTGTAATTCAGTGGATTTCTGATATTAAAATGGGGAATTTAAATTTTCTTATATTACCACAGACCAAATCCAGATTGTGTAATTATTGGAAAAGATGTGCTTTAATTGTCATTATAAACTCAAGGCTTTGTGGAAGTGCTAAGTAAGCATGTTATGCACATTTGGTTAGAAAGGATTCTGCCAGCAGTGCTGAAGTATAATGAATATAAGATCACAATCAACTCAGCTACATTTCAATTTCATATACTTAGGATCTTCTAAACCAGGGCAGAGTATATGGTTTTCCATGTATTTAGCTACCATTTTGTGCATTTTATCCTCCCTAACCTATTAATAAAATTACAATTTTATACAGGAGCACAGTCAGTGGAAAATCTTATCAAAAGTCCTTTTCTTCAGCTTCATTATTTTTCCCTCCAAACTCCACAGAACTTTACTAAATGAAAATCTGAGTGTAAGTTTCTGCTACTGTATTCCAAGTATATTTCTAAAATTATGAGTGCATCTTTGAGATTTACAGTACTCAGCATTGCTTTACCTGCATTTTTTTACTTAATTCAGTGTAAAATTAAGGCAAAATTCATTCCCCATTTCAGAAGCTGTGAAGAACAACAGATTCATTTTCCTGAGCATGCAGTAGGATTTGTGCATGGCAACATGCAGTTGCAGTGTCTGCTTTATTTTCCACCAGAAAATATAGACCCCTTCCCACATATTTTGGTTTCTTGGAATGGGTATCCTCTCCTTGTGAATGCCTGTAAAATAACACCACATTCATGATACTGAAAAAGGCCAACTCAATCCTTAGCCTAGGATTTTGGTTCTGTATCAAAATGCAGCAAAACAAACCTACGATGGAATTATGATTTTCTGTCTGATATTTCTTTCCTCGAAGGTGTAGCATTCAAGAACTGACCAGGCTTTAGACTGCTTAGTTGTCCAGATGATAGTTCAGAGTACAGTGACCATAAAACCAGCATTCATCATTGGATTTATTCAGTTCTATTAGTTCCAGTTGCTTTGCTAAATCAGTCAGTCCTAGTCAACTTGCTATTCCTGTGTTTTATACCTAGAGAATTGGTTCTGATCCAGGACCCACAAGTGTTTAACATCTGAAAATGGGGCACCTGACTGCAAGGTGCTGCTCCCTGACAAGCAAACTGCAGAAATTTTCACGTCACACCAGCCATCTTTCTCACAGGGAAGAGAGAGGCATCTGTTTTCGTCCTACCTGCTTCAAAACTATCCAGATGGAAGAAAAATCTAGTCACATGCAAATTGACCCCAGATATTGCCCTCAAAAAATAATTGATCTAATACTTTATCATGACTGAGCCACAGGTGAGAAGTTATTTCATGTAGTGAACAGAACAAAATAATAATGTGCAAAAGACTCCTCAAATTTAGAAAGAGCTCTTCTGCTTGCATATAATTTTATACATCTTTCTCATAACTCCAAGACGTCAGGGGGATTTGTTATAACCTCATTGGGATTCTAGGTTTATTAAACCATTGAATTAACTAGATTCATCCATGCATGCAGTTTATTCACCTGTGAGAAATGTGAGTAATATTTTTCATAGAATATGCAAGACCAGATTTTCAGGCAACCTTCAGCCTAGCATTCATGTTTGTCCTTGCAAATGCAAACTTACAGATGTAAATATTAAGACGTAATCAATTAATTCCCAACAAAAATTGTAAGTTTAATTATTTATGGATGCAAACATCTATCCACTACAATGCAGATCGAGTATTATAAATTAGAAATTTTATATTAACCAACAATACACCTTTCCCACCCTCTCACAGTATCAGAAAGAAGAGGACATAAGTATATGCAAAACAAAGAACAGCAGCATTTTGCACCATATGGTGCATTTCATTTAATGAAATGAAAGTTCATCACCAGAGCAGTATGTTCTCTAAGACATGCAGTATGTTCTCCATTTTTGCCATAATATGCAACAGATAAAATTCCAGTACAAAGCATATGTTTCCCTTTATTGTTTTTCTGACCGTCATTATCTATACAGACACAAACACACAGACAATGAAATACTGCTTGAGATAATTCACAGCCTCAAACAGTACAAAGACTAATTTATGCAATCGAGACCTAAACAGATTGTAAAGGCTTCAGGCTTGACTTTCTGCATACATTGCTATCCAGTGCTCATCTCTGAGGAGGACTGGGATAAAGATCACACCATGGAATGCAGTGAATGGGAGTCCCACAGCAGGCAGAAAATCAAAGTGCCAGCCTGGTAAGAGAAAGCACCACAGCAGAGTGTTGGCCCTGGCAGCAGGGGCACATCTCACATTGGGACATGCCAGGCATCACTCCCCCATCGAAGCCTTGGCATCTGTGTTTACAGATGTGCTTGTTCCAGTTCCAGTTGCTAAGACACCTCCTAAGTACACAGTGCTGCCCAATGGAGCTGCTGCTCAAGTCTACTGATGTCACTGGAAATACACTTCTTGTACTAGAAGCACACTGTTGTTGAGAAACTGAAGGAATAGCAATGTTTTCTGGGAAAAGAGGGTCAGAGGTAGCTTCTGAGGCTATGCTTGTCTGTTTTGAGAAAATGAGTCTGGTTTGGGATGAGTATTTTCCATTTCTCATATAGTGTCATTTTCACCTGAGTACTCTGTGCAGGTACTTGTGACATCCAAGAACAAATAAGTAAATTCTAACATTTATATATATGAACATCACTTCTCATGAATGAACAAAAAAAGAAAAAAAATCTCTGATTCTGATTCAGCTCCACTGAATGAACAGATTTTTTTAAATAAATTTTTCTGGTTAGGACATCAGCTGTTTTGAGATTAACACATTCTCTGCATTCAGAAGTACAACACCATTCCTCCACAAAACTACCAAAAACACCTGATGAGATGTAGATCATTCAGGCCCTTACTCTGACAATTTCTGTAAGGCATATTCTAAGTTCCCCTGTTCTAAGAAGCCTTGATCTAGCTGATTGTTTCACATCTCTCAGTGACTGTATTCAGTGTTACCTGAACAGATAAATGGAAGCATTTCAAGCCTTGTACATTTACTGGGAACATGGTTTGCTTTGCACTTGCAAATAATTGTAGATGCAAAATTGATGGGTGCTGCCTATATTAGTTGTTTGCAATTGACAGTGCCAAAAAATCTCCTTTAAAGGTTTGGGTCCCTTTGACTAGATTCTGCAAACACATTGCATGAAAAGATGAATTTGCTTGCTCTAACTAAATAAAATATAAGGCTAAGTCATTCTTACAAGATTCTAATGACACTCAAAGTAAAAGCACTTCTATTTATCACAGTTGAGATGCTTCAAAAACCCTCAGAGAAGATACAATAGGGTTAGACTTTTATTCCCTACAGTCTATAAATATTCAGATATTTCAGGTATCTTTTAACAGAGATGAAGAAACTGATTCAGAGAGGTAAATGAAGTTGCCTGAAACAACCCAAAAAGCAGCTGGCAAAGTCAAGGAACAAATTTCACCATGCTCAAGCTTCACAGCACATTGAATATGAATGAAGTGTTACACTACAAGAGTACTGAAAACTTCTTGGTAGATTTGGTTACAACAACCACTATGTATAGCATTAGTATACACATAATACAATATTTTTATGCATAACCTATATTACTAATTAGAAAATACAACTTCACACCTCCTCATTTTATAATGAGGATCAAACCAAATTTGTTCTCACAAGTAACAAGCAAGACAAAACAGATGTATGCCAAATGGTGTGAAATTACTCCTTGCCTGAACCGGTAACTATTTTTATGTAACTTCATTCTTTCTTAACTTCATTAAGGGTTATGAACACCAAGGTCATAAAGAAGATAGTATTTCTGTACCGGTGTTTTAATGAGAATAAACAACATAGAGTGGTTGATAAATTAATTATAGAAATCATGTTTTTAACTATTGTGATATCTCATAAATTATTTCCTAAAACTTAATATTAGTCATCTTAATTGCAGGAGAATTCAATGTATTTACAAAAATGCACTAATAAATTTAGACAAGTACTAAAATAACTTATTTTATTGTTTACTTGTTGCTGGTTTTACTGACCTTATGCATAATAAGTCTATTACATTCTTCTTGCAAAACAGACCTGCTAAATACATGCCCAAAGCTACGTATGCCGAAACCCAGTAAGCTAAAACATAATGACAATATAAATTGAGATTTGCTCATCTCATAGAACTAAAAAGCATTCACCAGAAATGAAATTCAAATATTAAAAGTCTTCAGCTTCACGGTGTAGAAACTTAAAAAGTTAAACATGGAAATGAAGGCTGGAGCCCACACTGCAGAAACAGGTTAATGAAGATGCAGGCCAGCAAGATCAAGATGAAGTAGAACTAAAGAAGTTCTCACTACCAATCAGACACAAATTTTACCTCAACCCAAACAGAAGTACATATGAAAGGTATTGGAATCCAAAGCAAAAAGGAAAAAAGTCCACTTTTATCAAGACTTACAATATTAGGGGAAAACCCAACACCAAAAGAAGGAAAAGAAAGAGAACATAAACTGTGCCCACACTAAAAATATGCTAGAATCTCAGAGGAAAAGCAATTTTAGGTACTACATACATTCTCATAAATCTGTAGGCACAGAAATTAGCATTGTAATCTCTGATTTGGAAATTGCAGGACTTGAGCCTCACACAGTCTTCACTTGAGGATTTCACCTTCTGTCCAGGTGATACGCTGCTCACTTACCTGCTGGAAGAGCCCAGGCCCATCAGCACCACCTCTGCTTTGTCTTTGCTCCAGCTGTGCATGTAGCACGGATCTGGCCATCTAGTCCAGATGTTCATGAAGCAGACGCTTTTCAACACATCACAGGCCTGGCTCAGGCTGTGGAGATACTCACAGCTTTTTACCGGCTAGGCTCGTACTTCAATGCCTTAGAAAGACTCGGGCAGCCTAGAGAGGTAGCACGGGCAATCCAGCATTTCAGTAGCTCTAAAATCAGCAATAGTAGCTGCAGAACTGATACCACCAGTGGAAGCAAGAGGGAGAAACACAGTCTTCAGTTGCCAATTCCTGCAACTAGAAGCTTTCAAACAGAAACAGAGACAAGATGTTCGCAGAAGAGATGCAAGCCAAAGAGGGCAGGCCCCCTCTTGGGTCCTTCTTTTATTCGGAGAAGGGGTAAGAGGAGGACTGGTGACCGCCCAATCAGACACTGCTAAAGAGTTTGAGTTACATTTGGTTTTGCCCAGCTTGGAACAAAGGAGTTCAGGAGCACGTGGCAGAGGCAAGTCCTGGCTTGTCTTGGGGAGGGGGAAGGGAAGTTTGAACAGGCAGCAACATCAGGCCACAGCAGAATAAGCTCAGGGCAGGAAGAATCCCCTTGCCAGGATCTGTGTAATGCCAGCAGTTACATTTGCTCTTTGCCACACACCTCTGACATCTCTAGAAGTAATTCTTATGAGGACATAGAAAATTAAATGTGTTCAGAAGCGAGTATTTTCCCTCCAGACCTTCTCTTGACATCTGCAGTCACTACGCACAACAAGGGGCTGAAAGGCCCTGGATGGCTGCACTGACTCATTCAAATGCATGTCTTGTTAACAGCTCTTACCTCTAATTACTGTTGCTTGGAAGGATGGGAAAACTGGCATGTAGAACACCCTGGTAGTTATATTTATTGTACTGCTTTCTTTTGCCATACTCTAGCTTGCTTTCTTCGCTCATGTCAGAGTTTTTTCTATGCCCTCATAAATTATATTTCTTCCTTTGCTCTGCAGATCTCCCACGGGCACTAAGTAGGTGGATTGGTACCTATGAATTAGTCTTGGCAGTGCTCTTTTGCCTTCCCAGATCTGGTAGAGGCACAACGACTTTTACAATTCGCTCATTGAGTAGGATGTAAGGAACGATGACTAAACTATGTAGAGATTGAGTGCTGAACAATTTTTGACAGCTTTCTCGTTTACTGACAATATCTAACATCAGAATATCTCCCAGACTGTACTGAGGTTAGCCTCATGACACTACTGCAAAGCAGGGAAGCATGTTATTTCCATTTTATTCATAGGGACTGAAGCCTGAAGATGCTGAGAGACTTACAAATTCAGTTACAGAACAAGAGATTAATTCTGACACCTCGTCCACTGCAATAAGTACTGAGACCTACAGTTCCCTACTCCATCCAAATTACACAAATCTGAAGTTAAATAGTCTCCCATCTGCATGTATTTGCCACCCACTCACTTCAGATTATCCCATCCAAGTCTATTTTACATTACACCTCCCAAAACACTGGAGTTTCAATGTTGTGATTTAACTCACACATGTGATTTTGCTGGTTCAGTTTTTTCTCTTTGGCACTTCAGTTCAAAGCTAGAAGGAAACCACAATTACTGTTTTGTGAAGGGATGTATATGAGTCAAAGTAATTGGAAGCATTTTAACAGTCTGATAAATTAAAAGACATGCATACAGAAAAACAGTAGAGCACTACAATTCTCTTCCAAAATAAAGAGATTGTTACAGGGTTTCTTTCCTCCCCCCCACCTGATTTTTATTTAACTGGGTATATTAGAGCTCACATAATGATAATACTATGACTTGATAAATACATATAATATCTTTTATAGCTTGAAATCCCTATAGCTTAGGCATTTAATTTCTTCTAAAAACATCTAGATCCTGACCCAATTAGATTTTGATACATAGATATTTCTTGCTTACTGGAAATCTGGTAGCAGAAAGACTCTACATTTTGAATAGGCTCATAAATATATATTGAATTTAATTTTTTAATACACAAAATCCATTTTCCTATTGTTTAGTTGGTTTCCTGACTGCTTGAGAGAAATATTTTCTCTAAATATTTTTGTTTTGTACAACTAATTAGTCCATAAATCAGTACGTTGTAATATGGCAGAGATTACCCTCAAGCCAATAGAGAACAACTGATGGAATGTACTTTCTTTGTAATTCAGCTATCTCCAATGTGTCTGTATTTTCTTCTGCTGCTTTCAAACATTGCCTTGCCACTCTTTTCTCTCTTCCTGCTCTTCAAATGTATATTATTTAGCCAATAAGCATTAATTGTATTAAATACCTGATTTTTCCTGTGTTTTGAACCAAGCTCAATGGGCTGACAAAGTACATAAATAAATAACCAGATAATCATAGAGTAATCCATTTGATTCTGTAGTAGGAATTTTTACATGCTTTCCTATTTCCTATTACTAGGCCATATACTGATATTAAAAATGTCCCAACTCTTAAGCAAAAAAATGTCTCCAAAAGAAGGGAGACAAACTGAAAATGTAAAATTCCTGTAACACATGTCAAAGACTGAACTGGAAGTCAGTTCAGGATGGTAACCCTATTAAAAAATGAAGTGTAAGCACGTGCTGAACTTGAAGCATGTACTTTAATAACACCAAAGTCCTCCTTCCTGTATTTTTTTCTTCCTAATCTATAATGCCAACTTCATTTTCCTCAAATGGCTTACAGTGGCTAAGATGAGGTAGGATTGCTCTGAGGCAGTGTGACTTGTGAGCTGTATGCTCTTGGTCATCCAGCCCTCTACAGCTTTAAAAACCAAAACACAAAAACCAAAGAGACAGACATGGCTTTGTCATTATTTCAGGAGACTTCAGTTATGAGTGGTAATTCTTGTGTGGCAATTAGTCAACAGCCTTAGTACAGCTGCTAATGGAGATGTGCATGCTGATAACAAAAGCTATCAGTGTTTTTTTTCCCCAGCTGTCAATCTTAGCAAAGGAAGCCAAGGGCAAGTGAAATGAAGATTAGCTAACCTTGCATATCTCAAAACGAGGCCTCAGAGAAGGAGGAAACAGACTTACAAAACATTCTGAGAAAACCCAGAACTTCAGTGTAAATGGTGCATCTATTCTGTGAACAATGACATTTCATTCTCCAAGGACTGACCAGTTTGCATTCGTTAACAACTTGTTCCAGAATCCATTAAATGCAAAGGAAAGCCTCACCTTGATTTCAACAAAACAGAATCAGGTTTTAAATTAGATTGAAAAATAATTTCAGGAAAAGAAAAAGTAATCCCTTAGGCATTATCTCTCTTATCCTACTATAATCTGCAGCATTTGTCAGTTCCATTTACTATTTATTGTGCATTATTCTATTTCAGCACTTAAATTTATTCTCATTTGAATGTTTCCACAGACCCAGCAGTTCTGGTGACAAATATCTTAATTTAAGATGCTGGTCTGTATGGCAGGCACCATTTCTATCCAACAGAGAAAGGAACTCCCTAGCTGAAGCTGTTTTCACCAATTTGTTTGCCAGCAGCATGTTTTCCTGTTTAATCCGTGTTAACATTTTGTTCAGAGTTATCCTAACTGGCATGTATTCTATCTGATAAACATCTCCTCTTCTCCCTCACGGAAACATTATTTATTTATGACATTATTATTACAGACAACTAAACAGCCAAGAGGGAAACACATTTGCTTTTCTACAAATACCTGCACATGCTGTTAAAACCGCATCATTTTTCTTACAGAAACACTTAAAATTTGGTAAAAGTCTTCCTAGGATGTCTTTGGCATCCACTGAGAACAAGGAATAGAGATAGACACATGCAGCAGTACAAAATCAGCAAGGGTTCAGGAGAACACAAGGAAAAAAATAATGACATTTCAGGTTGTTAGGCTGATATATGAAACCTTCTCCTTTCCAGCCTAATTTGTCATGACTCCACGACTAAGTGAACTAAATGGACTTGAGATAAAATGATTCAAATCAAGGGTCTCAAATTCATTCATATTCTCTGTATCTTAGCCAGCATAGGAACTGGCTGCTGTATTATTAGGAAACCAGTACCCAAACACACACACACTGTGAGCAAACACCAAACAATCTCTGTTGGAGGTGACGGTGTCCCCCAGGCTGCTTCATGACTAACACTAAATTAAGAAGGAATAGTATAAATCAAAATTACCAAGTGCCTGAGAAGCAAATAGCCTCAAAGTCCCTCTCACTTCACCAGTTATTAACATATGTAAACCTTCATTTGATGAGGATTTGATGAACATACTCATTTACAAAAGGACTCAAAAACCTACAACTGTTTCATAAATTACACTAAAAGTTGTAAAGAGTCATCAGTTTGAGTCTGCACTACATGGGAACGATCATCTTCCATTTCTTTGAAGCTCCTATTCCGTCCAGGCTCTGTATTTTACCAACATGGCAAGATTTCAGTGTGTCTACCTGTAGTTTTCCCACCTTCTTTCTGTATTATCTGTGTCTAAAAGTGCAAGCTTCTTTACCACATAGATGCCTTCAAACTCTGTGACACATTTCAAGACATAACACATATCCTCAGTTACTTTTAACTGACATATCCTTGAATCTTGTCACACTGGGCTAGGAATTTTTCACATACAGAAAGGCAAGTCTCTGCAGAGGCTCAAGTCAAAGCAGCAAAACAACAAAACCTGGGAAAAATGGAATGCATAGACTTCAGACAAGCAGAACAAAGGCAATCTTTAAAGACAGAGTCAACTGTAGGTGTATTATTTAAGTAATTCATCAAAGTAGAAGTTTTTTTAGTTTAGCCCCTAAATTTTTTGCCGCACACCACTACTCCTGGGAGCAGGTCAGGTTCTGGTTAGTGAGTCTTGCTTGCTTAATGCTTACGAAGGAGCAGGTCTTCCAAAACTCAAAAGAACTAACCCCCAAACAAACAACAATTTCTCCTCCTCCCCTGCACAATCTAGAAAAACATCTTGCTTCTGATACACCTTAGAACTTTATAAACGTCTTTCAATGGTGCTGAGCAAGTGGAGGTAGTATTTATAAAGCCTTCTTAACATCACATGTTGGTTGCATTTGCAGACTGATTATTCACATTGCTCCACTCCCAGCTGAAGACAGTGGGGCCATTGACTCAAAGGACAAGAGGCCGAACTCCAAGTCCTTGCATCCAGTGACAGAACTGGCACTGTGCACTTTATTCCTAATCATGTCTTAGAACAAAACAGGAAGGGATGAGAGTTTTAAATAAATCTAAGCAAAGTCTTTGGGCTTTAGAAAGAACTGATTGTCTGGCTTCTTTAGCAGCCTTTAAAAATGCAAGATTTCATTGTTACCTTCATCATAATTTTCATTCACACACACAGATAGACACGCAGAGCACTGTAAGCCCAACACTGCTCCTCAGCCTGACATCTCGTGGCTGTGAGGGACATAACACTGCTGAAGCAAACACTCAAATACCATCCCCACATACAGGAGCAGACTAATGCCTGTATAATTTAAGCAAATACAAAACAGCTCTTGAGCAATACAAGGCAATTATTTCATTTGATTAGATGTAATGTGGTGTCAGCATGGTGTTCTGATAAGACAAACTGGCACAGAATTGTGAAGGTAAGCCACAGTTACAAATAATGCAGAGCTTTGGTTAACTGGACTACAGCAGATGATATTTTGCTCAAAACTATAAGCCTATCTAATCTGAAATAAGGATTTCTGGAATATCTGCAGTTATTCTTTAGATACTACTACTAAGTATTAGTTCGATTTTTGCCACAGGAATGAAACCACTCCTGCTGCAAGAGCAAAATATGAGTGCAGCGAGCTACTGGAGGAAAACTAATGTCTTCTCAGACAGGAAGAGAAATGAGGAAACAAAGAGTGGTTTGCCTACATACATAGGCATAGCATGGATACATGCCTAGCAGGGAAGAGAGGGGAAACACCCATGCTATGAAGAGTAACTGTTTTTTCTTTTCCTAAAACAGTTGTGCTATTGATTCATTTTCCAGAAAAACAACTTGAAACTCAGGGGAAGAAAGATTCTTCCTTTTCGGAGGATTTTCTGCATTGTCTGAAGAGGTATGACACTCACCTCTTGTTCTCCTTTTCTGGCATAGAGAACAACAATCAAGCAATAACACGGAGAAAATTTCTGCAGTTTGATTAGTTTCCACACCAGATGTTCCCACATATATTCACATCTCCCCAACTCTCTTTCTCCAGCCAAGAGTGTGTGCAGCTGCTACTTCTGTAGTCAACACCAAAGCTATTTAACAGAGTTACTAGCAGGGGGTTTACATTATAAATCCCACCACTCTTCTCTAGGGGTCTGCTTCTGTTTCCATTGAAGTTAAGGCATCATTGCACTCATTATCTTCAGAGAGAGCTGGACAACACTGCTGGAATTTTTTTTTCCTACTCTGTTACAAACCTGCACTTTCACCTCTTCCAGTCTATGATTTCCATTACGTTTTCTTGCTGGTACTGTAAGGCTATACAGCTGTTCACTGGCTAGCTCTGGGTTGTCATTCTTTGTGAAACAGATTCCAGTGGCAAACAATTTTAAGAACCACCACAACAGGTAAGAACTATTGCTTGTTTGTTAATTAAGCTTTAATGACCATGGATTTCAATAAATGGGAAGTACAAAGTTGCATCTCATTAATGTACCACTGATTGAATAAACCTCAAAGGTGGACATGAGTGTTCCCAGATGATAACAACATTCATAGGTTCAGGAAAATTCCCCCAGGGCAAGAAGTGGCTGGAAAGCCAGCCCTCCAGCTCTCAAATGGGCATATTACAATAAATTACGGCTTCTGTTCATTTGGGAACAAAAAATATGTTCTTACTTAATACTGACAAAGAAATGGCCACAGCCTTTGAGCTCTGGGTTTTGTTCTAATTGCTCTGGTTGTGAGTGAGAAGCTTCCTGTAACATGCAAAAAAAGAAACATTTACTACTCCTTCCTACCTTATTAAGAAGGCAATTATATATGTTTGCATTTCTAGGAAGTCAGTATCTGTACAAATTCTGCAGCCAGTTTGTCTTCACAACTTCTGTGTCTTGTTGCAGAAGACACACATGAAAGTTTTTCATTAAGGATTTATGCTTTTTTGATGCAAATTAAAGGTGATCTGAGGTGGAAATATGCTGGTGGAAGCATTGCAGTAACAGCTGGGAAGAAATCATCCTGTATACCCACAGTGCTGTCTATGGGGATTTTTTGCCACTGGATTCTCAGAGTATGCATCTGAGGACCAGTATTTCCATGCGGATGATCACGTGGAAAACAGCGTTGAGGATGAATAAAGGCACTGGTTATCAGCTGAAAGTTGCCACTCTCCAAAAGGGACATTTTAAATGTATAGATGCCACGTTAGCTAGATTACCTTAAATAACTAAAAGCATAAATAAGGAGCACAGCTTTTGGAAGGGAAGTGATTGCAGGAACTGGTCAGTAATTATGTGATTTGAGAAGGAGGGGGGATGGTCTGTTCCTACAGCTGAACTCCCTGTAATGAGACAAGATACGGTGCTGCACTAGACCCACACAGTGAGGCTGGGTGAGTGCTGACAACAGACTGCCAAAGGCCTGGGTAGGTACTACCAGCAAGTAGGAAGGTACATAAAAATAAGACACATTGATAAAGTAGTCAGAAAGGCCTGGGACACACCTCCTGCAAGCAGCACCAAGATATGTACAAAAGATTAGCAAACCCAACCCTCTCCCTCAGAAAGGCACAAGCTGATAAGACAAGGATCTCTTCAGAACAAGGGTGGTGGGTATCATGAGCCTCCTGAAGCCTTAAAGGGAAGTTATGGGTACAACTAACTCAGGTAATTAGATGTAAATTATCATATTGTTAATTGGATTTGAAATGTCACAATGTTTATCACTCTCCTGTGGTGACTGGTATTCCAATAGAAAAATCTTGTGTAAGACCAGGCAGAAAATGAAAAGGACCCAAAAAGTAAAATCATTCATTGTTTGCCTTCTACTGGTTAAATGAGGCAAAGAAGGGTAAAATAGCACAGAATTAGAGGCAAATTACATGGCTAACAATGCTTGTATACTAATCACTGAGAGCAGAATTAACAAACACAAGCATCCATATTTAGCGTGTGAAATCTTGTTCTCCTGAGCTTTCACGAGTTCTGCCACTGACTTCAACGTAGCCACAGTTTTATCCAGAGAAACAGATCAGGTCAAACTGTGTCAAAAAATGGACAGATCTTAAGATGTGAGGAACCCTGCATACTCCAGTATTAAATAAAAAATCTTTGCGGTGAGAATATTTTTCTTCATAGGAAAATAAAGTCCATCTGCATCATACAATCCCAGTAGCTGCTTCCTCTTCCTCATGCACTGCTGACTAACTCCCACTCTTCTTGTTATAAGAGAGAAAACACAAGAGCCTCTTTCAGCTGCATTAGCAGAACTGGGTTTTTAAAGCTCCAAAGATGCAGAAATTACATGGAATTCCTGAACGCATCTAAAATCTGGCCCACGAGTCCAATGGCAATGAAATAAAACAAAGGATGTTTTATCATGTTCCAAATTGCTCTTGAGAGATAACAAGTGAAAGCAAGCATGACTTGAGCAGGAAGGATAGCAGGATCTAGAAAAGCAAAGAGCATCTTGCACGAGCTGAAATGGTGCAAGAAAATATCATTTGGTCCCTGTCTCCCAGTAATCAGAAAGCTTTGTCATCACAAATGCTTAGGGAGACTACATGGCAACAAAGTGCTTCCCTTTCCACTCCCTTCATCAAGCTCCTTTCAGTGAGTTATAAAACACAAACATAAAAAGACTTCAATGAAACCAGGAGAGAGCAGATGTTAATTACAGCAAAATGGTCTCAAAGCCAAACTGAAATTTGGTTTGGTTTTGCATGATTAGTTGGGCAGCACTCCCAAACAGTGCAAACTGCAGGGCATGCAAACCCCGACCACTTGAGGAAGATATATGTAGAACCTGCCTATCCTATGTAACTGAATGTCACCTCTGTAGTTATTACCAATTGCCCTTAAGCTAATGCATCATATGTCTTTTTGACAAGAGTAATGGCTGGGTTCTGACAACGAATAATTTCCATTTCAATTGAAAATGTTACAATATAACTGAAATCAAACATGAAATTATTAGTGAAAAAGGTAGGAGAGATGACAGAAGTGTATAACTTCACTGGAGTTATCAGTAGCTTGACTGGAATTGCCTTAGTTCTAATAAGGATTCAGTACAGTACAAGCCACAAAAGCAAATGGAAATGGTAGTTACAGCATTGAGACTCAGTGACTAAGAGCTTCATTTCTAACCAGAGAACAGCCGTGCCCTAAATTGCTTCCATTCCCGCCAAATCTAGTGCTTAATGGCCTAATTCTTCAGTTTTAAACTGTCAAACTATTGAAAACACTGAAGATATACACACTGTTCCAAAATGAGCAAAAGGCCATGCCCCTCAAGGGTCAGCTGCTGGGCTCCCCCAGCATACCCCTTCTGGGAAGTCAGGAAGAGGGCTGAACAGTAAGTGCTGCAAGTCTCTCCCTCCAAACCTCAGACTTCTGCAGTATGACACTATCTCACTTTCAGTAATTGAAATTAAGCTCTCTAAATATTCCAATCAATTACATTTTGATTTACTGCCTTCCATGGCATTTTCCTCTTTCATTTATTGGTGCACTTGACTTGTATTTCCTACAGGGACATTGCATGATAGAATTATATGTCATTCTTTTAAAATGTCTCTTTCCTTCCAGTACAATGTTAGGCTGTACCCTGCAAAGTGCCCCTGAACTGATCTATCCTCTCCCTAGTCCTAGCAGCAATCTCCAGGTAGCAGTTTTTCCACCCCAGCTATGATTAGAATACTGACCAAAAGCTTCTCCTGAATCCTGTCTCTATAGGTCTGCACTAAGCATAACAAGATAATGGAATTAAACCTCTTCCAGCACACGTGTAAGAGAGTAGTGTCTGATTTCCTACATTCAAATGCACCAGTTGTAGTCCTTGTCTCCCCTTGAGGAAAAATGGATCCAAATCATGAGTGGACTTTCCCTGCCTATCTGCAGTATTAGGTAATCCAGACTTTGGGACTGTTCTTCCTACACCAGCCACTAATCATTGCCAAACAAGTGAGAAGAGCCTTGTGCCAACTGCGGAGCAAATGGATGATGGAAGTGTCATCAGAGAAGCTCATCAACACCCACTGACTTATGTATCACCATACTGATCAACTGTTACCTGTTCTGCTAGAGTTGGAAACGTGTTTTCCTAAAAATTAATTTAAAATATCCCTTTGTATTCTACCCAACCTCCAAAATACTCCAGCATTCCAACCCACTGCTTCATCACTTGTAGTCACAGAGATCGTTTTTCTTGCATACACACAGCCTTCACCCCCACCCCTCACAAATACAACGCTTTTCTTCAGCAGCAGAATTCTCAACATCTCTAAATTAATCCATTTCCAACACTATTATGCAGACTGAGACTTTAAAAGAGGAAAAAGCCTTTGGGATAGTAATCTCTTCACTACAAGTATCTATTCTTCCCATGTATAAACACTGCAGAATATATCCTTAAGTCTGATGGTTTTTGTTCTTAAAGTGCCAGAAACTAATAAGGAAACTATGCCTATGCTGTACCAACAATTCACAAGGCCAAAGAAAGTGATGGGGTAGAAACTTTTTTTGAAAAGTTAATAAACTTAGGAGAATCAATAAAACCATTTGTTTTGTTCTAGCACCTGTTTTTAGGCAATATCTTCCTGCTGCTGCTTGTTTGGTTATATTAGAAATTACATGATCTGCTCAGCTGCAAAAAGACTATTGATTTGTATGTAATAGCAGAGAAAAGTACTGTCTGTTTACAAGGGATTCATAGTTACTGTGAACACTGTCTGTTAACAGGCAGGGATGCTAGTGTAACACAACATGCCTCAGAGGAAGCAAGCTAAACACTGCAGCAGCTCACAGAGCACACAGCAAGCACTAAGCCACGTTCTTTGTCAGGTAAGAAACTGTACAAGTCTGACAATATAAATAACACCACAAATGACAAGCTTTTCAACAGCTCTTAAGAGGAAGATTAGGGAAACGGAAATAAGAGGAAAATAAAAGAAATTTGATAAACATCATCACTTAGCATTCAGGCAACTTTTTGTAACGTTACCCTTTCTATATACCTACTAAAAATTCTTAGGTACATTAAGAATTCTAAGAAACATGAAAACATTTACCTAACTACTAACCAGTAAACACGCACTCGTTCAAGGCACTCCAGGGAGCAGAACTCACTGGTAAAAAGTTTTCTCCACTAATGTCCTTAGCCATTTACTAGGGAGCAAAGAAACAGTCAGTGGAAGTGGAATCTTTGTCGCAACCATTACTCTGGAGCGTTGACAAGATTTTCTCTATGGGATTTAAACAGAACATCTCAGAATCCTTGTTGACCATGTCTGCAATACCCATAAATTCCAACTTCCCAGCAATATTTACAATGTCTTTAAAAGTGGACGTGGCCTTGTCTGACACTACCCTAACAGCAGTATCATGTCTCCCTGGCTCTGGTCAAGTCAGCAAATTGCCTGGGCACCTATAGACTGCAGTAGTCCAGTTTCTACCTTCTGTTCACCTAGTTAGTGCATTACATTTCTACAAACAGGCCTAATAGCTCTCTAGTAATGATAACTGCAGGTTTATCATTTTAATATGTTTGGACTGAGGTGTAAGCTTAATTGAAACCTTCTGACTTTGTTACACATAGGACACATGTTGGCCATCTCTTATATTATGAGAATAAGTAGATGGAGGGTTGCTTGTTTTAATTAGTTATACTAACGTGTTTAATAAGAATGTGGTTTGTTTGCCAGTCTCAATAATTTAAGAACAGAGAAACAAAGTAGCATCTTTTCAAGTAACAGGTCTCCCTTGCCCTTTGGGTAAATTTTAACTAGATCCAACAAATGTGAAAATACTTGCATTTCATCTGCATTTACTGTTGGAATCAGAAACCCAAAGCAAGTAAGAACAAACAGGGAGGAAGCAGTCCCCATTAATGCATCTCAAACTTTTTTTCAGCAGATTCTTCAGCCTAGAGAGTTTTGTAAAAAATATACAAAAATATACCATACAAAAAGTTGTTCTCAGAACATTTCCTTTGATAAACAACAAGAACTGGGTAAAATACCTTGAATTTCAGTCTGCTTTACTTCTGGCACTGTAGGATTACTGTAGGTTTTAGGCTCAGAGTTAAGAATGCTTACCTTCCACTGCAGTACATGAGGCTGCAGTCTGTGCAGCTCTGGGGTTATGTCTTTAACCTCAGCTTTCACGCATGTAATACAGGGATGCTGACATGTTCCTCTCTATGCACTGAAGATCAGTTTGCTTGAGATTTAGCTGGAGTATAATTTTCTGGACAGTTATTTTGTATGATCGCCAGAGAACTATGACTGAACTCTAAGACATGGCCTCAGGCACCATCACTGGTAAAACTCATGCAGCTGAATAATTCTCAAGAGCACATACCCTAACTGAATCATATGGCTTCAGTTTGCACCAGTCTGTGTCTTCTTGAGAATGAAAGATCCATGGTTACAACAGAACTTATCAATTCAAGTCAAGATTGAGCTTATTTCTGAGGTTGTTGGTTATATTCTAAATAATCCATAATCTCTGCTTCACACATTTTTTTCATTTCAGAAGCTTAAAAGAAAATATAACATGACTCCACTACACTCCAGGAAGTGTAATAGTGAATGCTGATTTTGAAAATAGCCATATACATTTAAAGGGTATTGAGTTTACAATTTTCCTCCTCATATAACAACATATTCTTTTGCATGACCACAATGGATCATTTAAGTAGAAGAACTGTACAAAATATTCTGAAATAATGTAAAAACTCCATGAAGTTCCATTACTGAACAGAATGTTGTAAAAATGAGTGTTCGGTTCTCTCTTGCAACAAATTTCCTCCCAGCCTCACAAGAAGCCACACTCAGAGTATCCTATAAACCCTTAAGAAAAAGCCACCAATGAGTAGGTGACACAGTGATTCTATTTGAGGTTCTGTTCTCATCCAAGCATGCAATATAGAACATTAGTATTAATGTTCACTTCACAAAGAAGTGAAAAGTACAATATATACTAGAAATGCTCACTTTCAAAAACCCAGAGCAAACACTGATTATACTTAAGTGTGTGTTTTGCCACTGACTTTACTACTACTTCTTTTCTCTATAGATATGCTCCATGCTTGTTACTGTGCTGGGAAGCGTTCTGAAAGCTGCTCTATTATGTATACTTCAACAAGTTGAAGTTAATGCTCTACAAAGCATTTTTCACACTGACTATATGGGAGGAAAAAAAAGTTACATGTTTCTTGCACTGCTAAATATAGTAACGAACCACTGCCCAAGGCAAGGTACTCTTTTTGAAAACTTAACACATGCTGGCAAAAGGCCTCTTGGTACTGCTTCCTAAAACAGGGATGAGGAATTGACTGAAGTATTCTTTTGTTCATGTCATTAGACAAGAGGGAGAGGAACAAAGGATACAAAAGAGCATAAGGAACCAGGGAAACACTACACAGGCAGAGAAGAAAGTCACAAATGAGAAGACAAAGGATTTGCCAGAAACAGCAATCTCTGGAAAGCAAACTGATTGTTCATCTGGAAAATGGAAAAGTCTGTATGTTCTTTGTAAGTATACTGACTGTACCAATGAAATACGTTATTTTTCCCACCAATTTCTTCTCTTAGAAGCAGCAAGATTCTCAACAGTGGCTACAGAATACTCTGTGTGCACAGTTGAATGCCCTATGTCACATACATACATACATATATATACAGATATAGTTGTAACTTCAGTGTCTAGGTAACACAGGTTTTGCAATTTATTAAAATATTAATGTATCAGTAGAGCAAATCCTGAAATTTTGCCAACTCTTCGAAGGCAAGATGGAGCCACACAAGAACCCATTAATATCAGCTCTAAAATAAGCAGCCATGTCATACTCAAGCTGAAGTGCACCAAAACATGTACATGCTCCAAACGCCAGCCGTATCAACAGGTTCTGGATTTTGAATGCAGGTTCATTTTGTGAGTGGAGACAGGCCAAACTGCAATGACACAGGGAAGAACAAAGTGTCGTATCGTATGCCACTTGTTTTCCAAGCACATCCTGTTAGGCCACATGTTAATCATTGTCACTTCATGCACCCACATATCACACAGTCTATTAATTATTACTTAATGTCACTACACTACTAGATTGTTTGATGAATTCTATTAGTAATTAGAACTGCTCATGCAGTGACATTCAAATAAAACTTCTCTTCACAGTGCATTCATTATGAAGAGCCAGAAAGACAAAATAGCTAGGTTTTATTAGATGCACTTCATTTAGACTACAGCTTGTTGATTTATTTCACTGTTAACTACAAAATACTCCTGACAATCTGAAAACCGAGACTAAATTCAGCTGCATGTAAGACAAGTCATTGCATCTCCTTATACACATTTAGAACAGAGAAAAAGGATGCCATGCCAAGAGCTAACACTGTTATTTATCTAGAAAAGGTCAAACAAGGAAAGGATGCTTTCAGACACCAACTAGAATTAATCTTAGCACTAGTATTCAACCATTTGACTTCAAAAAAGAGTACAGTCAAGCTGATGGCTTGTTTGCCACTCTGTTTTATAGACAAATTTTAATATTACAGTACTTTTGCAAATTCTGAAGAGCTAAGTGAACTGGGTTTGTTTTATAAAAATGTAGTCTCTGATGATTTGACGAAGAATGCTTAAAGCAAAGTAATTTTTTTCTCATATCTGCCATTTTCTATCAGTTCAGAACTAAGTAGAAAGACATGGTACCTGAGCTGCCTTTCTTGTTAACTTTCCCTGAAATCAAAACATATTTTTAAAAAGTTTTGATTTTGACAAACCTACATATGTTGCAGCAACAGTATGTTCTATCAAAAATAAACCTGTGAACTGCAATAATGCTCTTTAGCTCATGCCTCCCACTATGAAGCAAGTCTTAAACACTGTGGTTTTACAACATTTTTACACTATGAGGTAAATATGACCCAATTGCATCTCCTGAAGAAACTGTTTTAATTCATAAACATTCAAACTCTTTGCATATTTAGCACCCTGCTTGCTATGGATGTTCACCTTATTACCTCTCATTTACCTTTTCCTCTACACATTGGTATACATTTCCATGAGATTTTGGTAAACACCAGCAGCTGACTGAAGCATTGCACAGCTGCAAGGCAGTTACAGAAAGGTAGTACAGTAGGAGCTCCAAAAGAACACGTGATGTGTATCTCGGGCATCTCTAAGTCCATATAAACTATCCCTGACAGACATTTAGCTAACCACATCTGAAACACCTCCAGTGCTGGAGGTACCACAACTTGCCCAGACAATTTTGTGTCTATGTAGCTTGCTATTCAGAAAACTCTCCTAAAAACTGAATCTCCTTTCTTCAGTTCAAGCTTGGCTTTTGTTACTATTTACACTGACTAGGACTGAACTAAGAGTTTAGTCTCTTAAGTTATGTAAAACCTTTCAGTTATTTAGATGCTATTGCCACACTCCCCTTAGCCTGTTCTCTAATTCCATTCAAATAATTCCAATTTCCTCACATTTGTTAGTCTCTTCAGGAGTATTTTCAATGAGAAACTGTATCCTATACAGCATTTAGTGGCCAAAGCTGGACAAAGCACTGAAGTGGTACCTTACTAGAAATTAACTAAATTATTAATTCCCATTTTATAGATGATGTTCCCATTACTAGGCAAAAAGACAGTATTTACCTTCTTCACAGTAAAATCCTGTCAACTTTTGTTCTGTCCATGGTTCACTTCTACTTTTTTCATCAGTACTGCCGCTTAGCCATGGGTTGCCCAGTCTTAACTGGTACAGACAGTTCTTTCCACCTGTAAATAAAACTTCATGGATATTTAATTGCATATTCTTTCCTAAACTACCAGTATATCAGGACCTGGCTGATCCAATCCTCCAGCCCACTCACAGCCCATGCTTGCATGATACCACCTCAAAGTATTTTAAATATATTCTAGACAAACCCAAAAAGTATTATTTATCAAGAATTTTTTGTGGGGAAATGTAGATTTGAAAAGGACATCCCTGAACATGGTATCTTAACTCCCTAGAGACACACTGAGACCATCAGTGACTTGAAAGGAAAGAATGTGCAAGCTGGGAACCATTGCTTTTGGAAGTTTGTGTTTTCTAAAGCTATGTGGCTCTTCAGTGTAGCATATAAAAGAAAAAAATGTGATCAAATACTTTCTGTAGCAATCTTCTGTATACTACATACAGGTGACAGGATGACTGGTGACAGGAAGACTAAACCTGCATTCCTGTATTCAGAAGAATTTACAAAAAAGGTATGCTCCCTTTGTTTAGATTTCTACAGTTTGATTTTCCACATCCTACCATACTGATCTGGAGATCAACTGGCCTCTTAACCATCAATCATCTGATTCCCTGGGAAAGGGGATCATTACCTGATCCCATGCACATGTTTACATTAATACACAACTGTAAAAACCAAAAATCTCTTTTTAAAATCAAGTGTCAAACTGCTATTGCATCCTCTACTTGCAATTGTTCTTGAGAACAGAGCAGCTGATACAAAAGCTAATAAAAGTCCCATCCTGCCCTTTCCCAAACAATAAAAATTAATACTACAAAAACAAAAACCAGGCATGACTGCTTTTATGATCTGCCTGTATTTTTCTTCTCCCCACACGAGTGGTGTAAATACTTGTGGGACTTGTACCACACCTCAGCTGAACTTTATAATGGGGAAGGGAGAAGAGGTAGGTAAGATCTTTGTACATACCCAGGTAACTGAGTATGGTGGGGCTCTCCTGGCACATTCCACATTATTAATAGCTACAGGCTACCAGGTTCACTAATAGTAAAACTACCAGAGAAAAGGTTTCTTCAATTATATGTATTTCCATTAGCCTTATGCACGAATAAGAATTATAAATCTAGAAATAATACTGTGTGTCCTTGAGGAGACCTTTTAACTGCTTTGGGAAAAAAGACAACTAATTGAAAACAGATTTAGAGAGTTATCTGGTAAGACCAGGAGGACCACATTAGCAAATGTTTTCCCACACAGTGACATAAGAGAATTTGTTTCCAATCCAATGCTATCATATAGACATATAATACTTTGGGCAATCATTTAGAGAAGTTACCACATACCAGGTTGTTTCTAACACATATGGTGTGGTATCAACTTTTTACTTCTTGTTTTCTGGTCTCCTCTATTTCTGTTCTTCCCAAAGCCACATATTACACTACCAATACAAAAAAACTCAGTTCCGAAAGAAGCAAACCAGCCTGGTGCCCCTTGGTAAACAGCCACCTCTGAACCTGCCATTTCTTGTATCTGTAAATTTACTTATGGTCAGATTACATTTTAAAATGAACTCACATATTTTCCAAAAAGCAGATTTATCAGGTAGGAAATTGTAACCCAGAAAAAAAATCACCAATAACTCAAATATTCCAGGAGGCTTATTAAATAAAATCTAACTTCACAGTCATGTAAGCAGCAGAGATCCTCATAATGAATGGGCAGAACACACTACAGCAGATCAGGAATTATAAAACTAAATTAGAAACCCAAATTTCATTTGCTATAAAAACAAACGGCTCTTTGTTCTTCAAAAGGAAGTTGCTAAGATAATGCAATGAATCACCCTTCTGCAGCCAATTTCTGAAGCTTAATCCTTTCTATATTTCTTTTCACTAATTATAGATGCATCATACATTTCAGCATTTCGTGAGAAAGTGGCTATGATTAACATCTCATCTCACAGCTTTAGGAAGCTTAAACTCAAAACTACCCCTCCTCCATTGAGTGGACACGGAGGAAAGAGCAGAAATTCCATGGCACATTTCACAGCCTGGCTCCTGCTTCGTGTAGTAGCTTGGGACAGGACCGTGCATTACACACACAAAAACACACGCACAGAGCAGCCCTGCCTGGCAGTTCCCTTTATGCCTGTACTGGGTGTGCCCCAGATGGTGCTGACTGCCATCATCTGAGCTCTTACAGCCCCCTGTTTTACATCTGCAACAAAAACAGCGCTGACAACACACTGAGGGTTTAGCTCTTGGTGATCAAGGCTTTCTCTGTTTCTTACTCTGTGCCATGACCCCCAGTGAACAGAAGTTTGGAGGACAGAAAGTAGTAGATGACCCAAACTAACCAAAGAAATACTCTGTCATATAATGTCATTCTCAGCAATAAAATGGAGCAGAGGGAGTGCTTCCTCTGTCACTCAAATGAAATAAGCAGTGCTCTGAAGAGAATAACTTGAATTTCAGAAAAAATAGTAATGTAAGGCTCTCGGCAGCCCGGTTTCCAGCAAAGAGACAAGAATTAACTGAGACAAATTTTTTTGAACTGAATATCAAAGTCAACAGAACAAAACCTGGGTCTGAGGCTTGGTATTTTGTATAAACAAGCACCACATTTTCTAGACGTACCTCTGTCTCACCTTTATAAATGGCTAAAACCTTGAGAATTGTCCTTTTCTTCTTCTTCACAGAGCATCTCAAGCTTGCCTGTGAGGCAAAGGGGAAAGGAATCCTGGTTGGCATAATTTTCATTGTCAAGGTAAGATTTTTTCAAGCTGAGATTTTCAAGCTTCTAAGCCTTACAACGGGGGAAAAAAAAAACTACTGAGAACACAGCCAGAGGTGATTCTTATGCCCTAATTACAGTGTTTTCTCAATTTCTTACCCATCAGAGGACACATCTCTTCTTGCATACAAGGGGAAGGAGAATGTCTGTGACTGAGTGTGATACTGTTAACAAGAGCATTTAATTAGGACACATTTTTGCATCCCACATTAGGTGTGAGTCTTAGTTATGTGATATGTTCACGGGTGACAGGAAAATTATGCCTTACATCTGCAGAGATGTGTAAATGCCTCATTAGGTTTAATAATTATCTGTTAGATGGGCAGTTCTGCAAGAAAATCTCTGTTACTGAAAAATGAAAGGGACACAAAAACAACATTGCAACTGAATCATTACTGACCTTGCTGAATTAATTCACCTATCCAGAAATACTTTTATAAACACATTAATAATGAATGTTACATTGTAAAAAATACATGAATGGGCTACATCACAAAACGGTTATCAAGTAGCCCATGAAATCAGGCACAGACTGTATTTTCAGACTTGAGCTCAGTTCAGCCTGAATTTATATGTTAATTCACATACGACAGAGGGAGAAAAAAGAAAAGTGGAAGAGGAAAGATGTCGTTGTGAAAGACTACACATAAAACTTTTTAGGCACAACTTCTTTTCAATCAAAAAAAATTACAAGTATCATCTTTGACAGACAAAAATCAATAGTATATGACTGATTCTCTACAGCTAAAAATATAATAATAAATTTAAAAAAAAAAACTAAAATCACAAAACAAAACAAACCTCACCATCTTCCTGGATGCTGCACAAGGCAAATTATCCTGACAACAAAAAGTTCTCAAGGTAAGCTATACTATGCCACTTACACTGACAGCTCAGTTTTACAGCTAAATAAGGATTATATAAATCCTGGAAACCAAAACGGAACATTATCAACTTCTCACAATGAGAAGGTGGTGAGACAAATTAAGCACAACCTTCACAGTAGCAAATTACGTATCTTGACACATACCATTAAACAAAAAAATTAACCAGTTTATTATATTTAACATATTTACAAAATAGTACAAATTAAAGTACTGTGACTCCATTATTGCATGACAAAAAATAACTCCATACAGGCAAAAGCAGCACATGAAAGAGACACTCCAGAATATTTAGGAAGTCTTTGGTACTCAAAATATAGTTTAAGATGCAGCATTAACTCAATCAATACAGGGCATTAAAAACAGACAATGATATGTAGATTTATGCCACAAAAGTGAAGTTTACCTATGGCTTTCATTCTTCACAAAGGATGACTAGTGGACTCAGGAATTGCTTAAAAGCTTTACAACATTTTTAGGATGGAGAGAATACTCAAAATGATTCTAAACCCAAGCTGTTAAAAATGACTGAGACATTTTTCAACTCATACTGAATTTAACTGCCTCTTCTCAGAACTATATGACAGTAAAGCACTAAACACTTCAAAGACTTAGAGCCTATTCCTCTACTCCTTAAGCAGGCAAAACTGGAAAAGAATCATCTTTGTCTACTTAAGGAATATAGGATTAAGCTCACAATAGACAATCAAACAGCATGGCAAAACATGATCAAAGACTGTATACTCTACACTGCTGTACACATCATTTACAAAATTTTTATGCATCATCTACATATTTACAAATGCTCTCAATTATTCCATCAAGTAATGTACTCAACACAATCACAGTTTACATAATTTTGAGGTAAATCCTTGAGAAGTTAGAGCATTGGCAGAATTTCATCTGCAAGGCTGCATCTCTCAAGTCAAGTTTCTAATGAGAAGCTCCTCTCTTTCCCCTGGTCACACACTCCATGCCAGGTGTAGCAGATGGGTAAGACAGTTGCAGAGATGAAGGGGATCTTTGTGAATTCTCTGTGTTGTGCTTGATTCTTCTTGATGGCCAGGAAAGGCCAGAAAGAAGCAAAGATTCCTGGAGGCAGCGAAAGAGAAACCCAAATATGTACTAGTAGATTCTGCACTGTGGACAAGTAGTGGAGATTATGTTGCCTGTAGCCTAGGAAAACACTGCAGTGTTAAATTGTGCAGTGTCTGTGCACACTAATGGCAAGATGCCAACAGAAAAACAGGACAGGCAAAAGCAACAGAGAGGATTGTGGGACAGGATGAATTAACTTCATTTAAGAGCTTGATTTTCTTTCAAGCTAGGCTTGACATTACTTAAATATTCAATACTGCACATCTGAAGACATCAGCCACATTTATTTTAGCTTATAACTACATTTCTGCCCCTCTATAATGGCATTAAAACACTGCCTCACCAAGCAGTGGACACCATTTTACAAGGCCTGATCTTTCAGCCTGGCTAACCTAGACACATTTTTCCTTGGGGATGTTCAGAACACTGCAACAAGACAACTCCCTCACTGAACTGCCATTAACATCCCAGGAAACAGGAACGGAAAGGGCAGAAAGAAGTTTGTAAGTTCTATTTGCATTCACAAAAGGTGACAGAAACTGTCTAACTAGGAAAACACAGTTTTGAGTTGAAAGCATCAAAGTTCATCTGGATCAATCAAGAGGTAAAGATAAACACTTTTGTTCTTGAGAAATGACATCATCTTGCATTAGTATTTTCTCCTACAGAATAGGTCTGCAGTATTTATCTAATGTCATTGCTGAAAACTTTCAACTCATCTTGTCATGACTATCCTCCAGTTGCACTTTTATTGTCAGCTGCTTAAATGAAAAAAACTCACATAAAAAGGCTTGAGATGACAATAAAAGGATCACACAATTCCACTCTGTGGATGTTTTTTAAAACAATACACATCACTACACCTTTTTAGAATGTCTTTAAACAGATTGTCAGAAGATTTGGGCAGGACCTCAAAGTAGCCAATTAAGTAATTATATATGCATGAATACTACTCATATTTACTATGTATTTCCTTCAGAATATTTTTAAGGGTGTAAAATGGTTTGTAAGTTGATATGTGAAGTAGTTTGATGTCTCAAAACAACCCTACTTTATGCCCACTGGAATGATTGAAATCTGTTTGCTGCATGCAGTGATAAGGAATAATAAGCCTTCATGTCCTTGTACCACCACAGATGTTAGCTAGAAAACATTAAATATTCAGCCATTGCTAGTACTCATGGTGTAGTACAGGGTGAAATGAAAAGGAACAAAGAATTTTGTTTTCCAGAGATCTTCTGGGAAGGTGAGGGTTGGACTTGGTACTGATCCCCCCTGACGGCAAACTGGCAGCTTGTTTCTTGCACAGCTCTGGGTAAGGTAGTATCTGTCAGCCCAAACTTCTGTATAAATCCCAACACTAAAACTCAAAGGTTCAGACAGACAAAAATGTTGCTGTTTAAATACTTAACAAGACCAGTAACACATTGAAGATATAAATTTTTACAATCCCTGAAACTGCTGGTCAGCAGAGGATAGTTTTTAATTCATTCGTCCTCTTCAACATAAGTTGATGGAAACCAGCCCACCTAAAAAGGGGAAAAGCAGAACAAAATAATACATGAGATGCACAGGGTTTTTTTTTAATGGCTGCACTAGGCACAACAAGGATGGGTCTGTTCAGTAAATATATTAATAAGATTACAAAGATAAACTTGGCTGACTTGACACAGTGAGGGTAAGTACCCTTAAGAAGATAATAACTTGCAGATATGACAATTTGGAGACGAACACCTTCTATGTCACTTCCTCCTCCAAAAATCTAAAACACATTTGCACAGATTGGAAGTCTAAAAATTCAGAAAAATGCCAGGAGTGGAAGTAGTTTTACTACAGGCAGGATGCTGCTATTTTTTGAATGAGGAGTTAAACTTTTAACAGGCTCCAGTCAGGGTCCAGGGAATCCTCTTGTAAAGAAAACAGTGACTGGTCTGATTGCTTTACATGGAGTTGAATTCCACTGCCACCAAAACAGGTGTTACATATGACAGAACTAGACAGCAGAGTCTAGTGTCCTACACTTCAGAAGTTATAAAGTTACCTACATTCTGAAATTAATGATGTGCCAAATAAGTATTATGTAAGATATACAGTGATACAATGTCATGTATTTCTTACTTTATGTATTTGCTTTCAGTTTTTTCAGACTTCTTTATAACTAAAGTCAATTTAACATTCATGAAAGAACTCAAGAACAAACCTAGAGCATGACTAGAAGGGGTAACTGCAGAAATTTTGTTTTAGACTATCTTGCCAAAATATCTCCAGAGGCTGAGTCTGTAATGTCAAGTCCAGGCTATGAAAGCCACCAAGGAATGCCAGCATGTAACAGGGCATCCTTTAGAATGTGGGCAGCTGCATTACAATGAGTTGTTCAGCTCTCTTCACATGTAAAATGTATACAGCATAATGGCTATTTCTTCTGCTTCCCTATTTTATTCTGGTCTAATTGACTACTATTTAATAAGCTTTAACCATATAACTTTAACATAACCAAGCTCATGTACACAATAAAAAAGGTTCTCCACATAAAGCAGTAAGTCTGGACATGCACTTCAACTGGACTTGCAACTATCATTTCCAGCTTCCAGACAAATCTACATTCTTCCACCTCACATTCCTTGACCCTGCATCTCGCCACTTTAGACATGGAAACAGCAGCCTCAAATGTTTCTGACTAATCTGCATTAAAAGGCAGTAAACTAAGATTGAAACAGTAAACCCTTTATAGGTCAAAACTGAAAGTTCACTTCCAAGTCTCAGAGCAGAATGTTAAGTGAGTTCATAAAAATCCCTGCTAAATATGTCACTTCATATGGGCCACATTTGTAGACATCAAAGAAGCAACCTCCTTTAAAAAGAGTGTTTGATTCCATTGCATTGTAGTCTGGCAGAAAGATGTGGAAAATCTTTCTGTGGTAAAGTGCTAAACAGAGTTCCACAGCACCAGGAACCTGACCCCAAATATCTGTCTGCAAAACAGTTCAAGAAAGGTCAACTGTAGCAGTGCTATTAATCCTGGTTATTTTTCAAACATATAAGCTTGCCCAAATATTCAGCCTGGTAGTTCGCATTAAATAACTAATAATTTAGATGCTGGGAAAGCCACCTCGCTAGAGTTCTGCCTGGCTCCTATGCAACAAATATGAGAACGTGTTCCATTATGTGAAAAAATCACTGTTAGTGAAGGCAGAAATGAGACACAGGAAAAGAAAAAAAAAAATAGCCTTACCCTTCCATTTACTTCACCTCTCCACCAGCCATTGGCACTCATCTTGGTATAAATTTTGACAACATCCCCCTTCAACAAGGACAGTTCTCGCATGTCTCGTGCACAGAAGTCATACCTGGCTATGGCAATGCCTATCACCTTCGGGCTTAGCACTGAAAGGAAGCAGATGGTGGTGATATTAAGGTTGGTTAAATGAGGGCTACCAAACTACTGTAAATAGAAATACTGTAAAATATAAAACAAGGATTCCACAGCAACATACACTGGCATTCATTTTATGCAAAACATCTGCACTACAGAGATCAAGAAGATTTAAATACAGGCAAATGGTGTAAAAGTTGAAGGGATTTTTTGTGGTTTTTTGAATAGTCCTCTTTATTTTTAGAAAAAAAATCAAACTAGATGAGCCATAAATAAAATATTCCCCACCCTGAGATTCTAAAATACATTTGCAATTATTTTATACTTGTGCTTCATAATAAAACTCGCTGCCAGTTATATGCATCAACATATTTTACAGGTCACTAATTTCTTTCCAAAAGAATTATTAGCATTTACAGTTGATTTAACTTTAGACCTCTAATGAAGCAAAACAAACAGAATAAGGTGCTGTTCTTTCAAAAAACAAGTCCCAAGTTAAATATTAATGCACTTAAAACTGGAAGCTAACATCAGCATGAGCAAAAAGGCACAGACTTTCTACAGGAAGTGTCCACGGATCATTTGCCACAATCTGCATTAATATTGACTGATGTACATCTATTCTTTTCAGGAGTTTTTTTTCTGTAAATCACCAATGAATTTGTTCTACAAAATTAAGGTTCAGTGAAATTAATACTTTTAAGTTTTAAGGTACATCAATATAGAAGAATTTTGCCAATGTAAAGCCCAGACATTTTAAACAAAAAAAAGCTGTTAAGAATTTTTAAAAAGCAAAGGTGCAAAAAGCCTCACTTCAAAAACCAACCCCTCTTTCCAAACAGTTTTATAGGAAATTATGTGTCCAGCGCTGATGTAGAATGTCGAAACGTTCAAAAGAAACCCTCAAAGATTCCAATGTGAGGACAATGAGAGGAGAGTGGGCATGGCCTAGCAGATACAAGACCTTTGACTTGAGCACTTTAGAAAGAATAGCTACTACTCTATGGCATTTTGTAGTAAGATTATTTGGTCAAGGCATTTTTTAGCTTTTTTTTCCATGAATACAACTTTTTCCCATGTAAATTACTGTAAAAGGAGTTCATGAGCCCAGGTAAGCTTTCTACTGAAAAGATTTCAGAAGAATTCATATGATCATGATGGATGACTTGGTATAATGTACCTAGAATCATCTCTCTCCTCAGAACCCTTCCAAATTTCTTAGAAATGCCCAATCTTCATTAGGAAATGCCATTAAGATTCTAGTTTAGCAATGCTCTCAACAATGTAATACTAAGAACTCATAGCTAGTTGCCTTTAATTTAAATCAGAAACCCAAAACATGGCAAATGAGCTGGGAAATCTAAACAGTTCAGCTCTGCTTGCATCTAAGTTTTCTTCTGACCCCACTGGACCACAGATACATAACAGTATTAAATATCTGCAAATCAATGTATGTTCAGATCTTAAAGAGAAAATACACACAGTTTAATTTAAAATAACAAGGAACAGTATGTTTAAAATATTATTAGATATATCATAAAAATTGAATGCCTAAAAAATAGTTTTGACAACAGATTATGCCCTATTTTCTATCACGTCACTAAAGTTTAGTCCAACATTCCTGACTGCTTATGTAGAGTACGCTTATCGGACACTTGATAAATTATGTAAAGGATGCCATATAACAGAGAATCAACCTCTAAATTCATGGCTTACATTGATGTTGCAAAAATTTAGGTGATATATTAAGCACATTAAAGTTCAAACATGCTTTTTTTACCCCCTTAGCAAGTCAGATATAGATGCTACTTGTTTAGATCCTGACATGAATGGCAGCATTTGTTTTGGAGAAAGAAAAAAAAAAAGGGCAGTTATTGATTGTAGGGTCAGTAACCATTCCCAGGTGTGCAGCAATATCACTGGCAGATTTGGAGAAGCATTGCAGGATGGAAGAGTGATTCTGGGGAGCAGGAGCAGGGTATAATTTCAGGTTCTAGAAAAAAGATAAAGGGGCAAGGAAAAAGATTACAGGAAGCAAAGACGAACACATTTTGGAAAATGGGGAAGAAAATAACTAAGAAGGGAAGAAATGCATAGAGGAATAATAAAGAAGGAAAATAGCAAGGAAAATTAGAGAAGAAAGAGGAGCACACCTGGGGGAAAGGAGGACTTCTAACTCTTTTTCAAGTCACAAAGCAGAAAGGAAAAGGAGAAAAATAAGAGAAATCAAAACCATATATCTTCAAAAGTCTTGAGGCAGAAAGTAGCAGAATTTAGATTAATTTAGAACCCAAGATCCATACTGTCAAATAAAAGTGAAGTTCCCAATAGGAAATACATAAAAGGAAGTCAGATGAGTGATGGAATACAGGGAAATGACAGTGCTAATTTTGGAAAAAAATATTAACCGTATCTCTCTGCTGACACAGTCACAAAAACAACTTGAGTAGAGACTATCAGCCCTGTCCCAGGATAAGTAAAACTTGAGGGAAGACAACACATGGAAAGGACCTCTGTACAGATGGGAGAGAGAAGGAATGCTGAGTGAAGGGCAGGAGGAGGACAGCTACAGGAAAAATGCAGGGAGACAATGGGATTAACAGCAGAGATCGATGGAAACTGAGGGCCCAACAGGTGAATGAATGTGAATGAGAAATTAAAGAGGGGGAGAAGAGAAAGTGATAAAAAAGAAAATAAGCTGTTGAGAAAGCAGTAATAAATAAGCCTTGTGTATTAGGAGGGAGATTCTCAGAGAACTAACTGGAAACAGAGTGAGAAATCCAAAGGAGGTAAATAAAAAGTACATGTGTGAATGAGAAAAAGATGCTTTTACTTAATCTGGCTTTTCCTTCTGCAAACAGAAGATGATGACTACTGGGAACTATAATCGGCTTTGATTTACACTGGAGTATGTTGGACATTAACAGTGAAGTAGATGTGCTGCAAATGAATTTTAATACTAGTTTGAGCCTGATGAAGCATCTAGGTGCAAACAACAGAGATCACAGCAGGCTGGTCTAGCTCACATGCTTAAATTCCATGAAGGTCAATGTACTATTATTAAAGCTGTGAGTAGCTGTTTCTCTCTCCTTGTGCTCTGGCCTCCTCATAAATCTGCAGCCATATGCCCTGAGGGTTGCTCCTGTGTATTAGTTTCCATGCTTCTTGAAGCCGTGTACATTTATTTGTACATGTACTGTTTCACCAAACCTCAGTTCTGCTATCCAGACACAGGCAGCACCTTCAGTAGTGCTCAGTAGTTTGTTCTCCTGTGTTACCAACTTCCATATCAGCAGAACTAAGCCAGCTCCAAAGATACTTTTGAAAAAAACACTTGTAATATCATGAAATACGTATTTGTTCTTTTAATATAGGCAAATTATTTGGCTATTTTTAAAAAGGTTTAACTACAAGCATATGAAGCAACATAGCTTAGCAATCAGAATGTAACAGGTAGATAAGCTTAACTAAGAAGTGCAGATCAATAATTTCCTTTAATATTTTGTAACAAAATACTTAACCTGGCATATTGTGATATGCAAGACATTGAATCTGTACCTATTATTATAGTTATTACTGAATTTTCTGATACAGCAGTTTTTCATGTGGAAAAAAGGAATGTAATTATAATTTGTTGAAACCACATATGGGAATATGTGGGAATGTGTAGTAGGCTTAAAGTAACTGAGTGTTGATTGCTGTTCTATCACCTTAGGCCACTGCATAATTTTGTCCTCATGCAACAGATACCAGTTTCAGTAAGAACAGAATTTAGACTCAACTGGGCAGTTGAATGCAAGATGTCATCTCCTATCCTTGCCCAAAAGGACAAAAGCTCACAGGGTTTACCTTGAACAAAGGGCTACAACTTAACTCCTCCATGTTGTTTCAAATCAGGTGAGTGCTTCAGAGCGTCCGGCGAGCATCATGACCACAGGGCAAACAGCTACACCAAAATGGCTTTCTACTCATCTTTTCTACAGCTGTGTCCCTCTATAAAAGCAAATGTCAACTGGAAGAACACCTTCTAGCTCAGATTCTCAGTCGTTACTGTGACTACTGAAAAGCAAAAGTATCTGCCCCAAAAATATCTGTATGTAAAGGGCATAGAAATGGAAGAAACAACTGAGGGGCAAAACATCCAAGTGCAGTCTAATAGATGGAGATTGAAATCCCTGGGGTGAATCAAGAGAGGGGTCATCAGAGATGCTCTCAGCACAAGTAAGCACTGTAACCATTCTACTACTGAGCTGCCATCTACGTCCTTTTCCCCCTCAATAAACTACGGAAAGCCTCAAGAATCCTTCTCAGAGCACTAAATAATTTGAACAGCTTCTGTGGGGCAGGTGTAAAACATACTGCCCACTGAGATCTTGATAACTACATCTGCATTTGTGCATGCTGGACACCTCCCTTCCCTAGTGCAAAAGCCAGCCCCAATCCTGATGTGCACAACCCAGGCAGTGTCCTCCACCCCCTGTACACAAAGGTAGGCCAGTGTAATGTGAGCAAATGCTGCGTTCTCCACATCAGCAGCTCCTTCCATGTACTCCTCAAAGACATTCACCTTTCTACTGGCAAAATTCTTCTTCAGTTGTCCAGTGGTGCAGTTCACCTCTTTGAAGACCAGATCTTACAGATCAGAGCAAGTCATACCCATACTGATGCACTAATTGAGGCTGCCAATGGTAATACTTTTAGCATTTTTATGCAGTCTCTTAGTTTGAAATTATTGCATCTATTAAAGCCAGAGATGGTTAAATGGAAATAAAGAAAACAATATTTAGAAAACAGATGGGCAAAATTAATTAACAATGTTAATGCAGAATTTAAAGAAAGCATTCTCTACAAAAAACCCTGCTATATTCTAAGATGCTACTGCAGTATGGTTTGCTGCAGGGATGGGACGAATATATTATTTACCAACAAGCAGTGAGATTTCCATGTTTGTGCATTTGAACAAATACATTAAAAATGTATAGCTCGTAGATGTCAACTGCATGGCAAATTAACAGTCAAGTGGTCACTGATGGAATCTGCTGCAACTATTGAGCTTTGCAACCCCTATTCAAACTGCTTATTGCAATAAGCAGTAACAATTCAAAAGTTTAAGAGTTTGATTTTGTTACACTCCAAGAATAACATGTAATAACTGTTTTTGGAGTCAGAGAAGAGCTGAAGTATCTGAATCTAATGATTCGTCCCTTCCCTCACTTGCTCCACACAAACAACAGAAGCAAATGTAGAAGAAATATAAAAGCAGTAAAAGCAGTACCTGACCAGAAAGGAGTGGAGGAAGGGGGAACAAAGCTGTAGTCTGGAGGAGTTACAAAAGAAAACCCACAGAACAAAGAGGGGGCTTAGAGGAAAAAAAAAAGAGAAAAAGAGAAAAGCAAAACAACATTGAAATATTGGCATAAGATTTAAATAATAGTTTTTTAACTATATAATTCATTGATAATAAGGAAACTAAGGTTCCCTACTAAGGATGTCTGCAAGGAAATTGACTGTAATAACCAGAAAATTTGGATCTCTGATTTAATTTTTAACAGTTGCATTTTTCAAAGAGTAAAGTAGGAAGAAGTCACCCATTTAGGGTTTCAGAGAAGCAAATCGTAAGCGCAGACTCTTGCAAATATTTTCGGATTTAACAGAAGTTTCTTTAATTCTTTGTGTGCCCCACTTCTTACCATTACAAAAGCAAGAACTCATGCATACATAAATCCTCTTGAGCCCAGCAAGACTAGTCACATGCCCTTAATTAGGAAATAGTCTAAGTTGAACTGGAGTCACATATTATGGCATGGAAAAAAAGTATGCATTTTGCCCTGTTAATCATTAACATCAATAGGAATTCCACAGCTAAACTACATCCTCTAAGGCCCAAACTACTGCTCACATTTGCCGTTTCCCCAACTTGCAAAAAACCCCTCGAGCAAGCAAACAATGCCTAAGCTTGGCCTAGGCAGAACCAACATATCATCCTAAGTCCCTATAGCAGCTTCCTTGGGTGAAAGCCACAGGTGTACTTGCTCTATTGTCACCAAAATAGGGGCAATGTACTTTTAAATGCAAAATTTAGATGAAGTGAACTAGAATGGCTTCAAGTGAAGCTACAGTTTATTGATCTCTTTTGAAGAGGCAATAAGGATATATAGTGTGCATGTCTAATAAAGTTGGGATCTTTGCTCCCAGCCATGATTTGGAAAGGTACATTCATCTCAACTGGATAAATGATAATGTAGCTTCTAAATTATAGCTAATAATATATGTAATTACTGAACAAGAGTTTTCCTTCAAAAAATAGCAGGGTTATATTTATCACTTACAGCTACTTCTCTGAATTTATTCTTGTGGCTACACATGAAACACAGTAATTTTGCTTCAAAATGGCTATTTGCAGGAATGGTGACTAGAACGATTTTATGCAAGAATTCATGGTGGAGGTAAAGATACAGTTTTGTGCATCTTACCCGGATGACAATGGATACATTTGTGACAAGGAAACTATAAGCATAAATAAAGTAGGACTGATACTGTATTTTAACATTCAAACTATGGATTTAAATAAAAAAAAAAACAGACCACAGAAGTCCCACAACACAAACCAACAGCACTTTAGGTTAGTGTTTCTTAGGACAAAAAATCACACTCCAGGGCCTCTTGCACTCTGGAAACTCCCTTCTGATCCTTCACAATGATGATCCTTTCTCCACCTCTAACACTAAATGTACTATGGGATGCATGAGGTTACCTGAGGGGCCCCTTTATACTGGAGACAGTAACCCCAAGTGACAGCTCTGAGGGGAATTGTGCTACACAAACCAAAACGGCCACTTGACTTAAGAGCATTCTTAGAGGCAAATACTCGCCTTTATTTGTACAGAAGCACAATGGCAGCGTGGAACAGCAGCACACAGAACACAGCCACGTTAGGTGCTATATGGTGGGTGGCTGGTCCTTAACTGAGCAGATTTTTATCCTAATTTTTCTCTCTGATACAGCTGGAAGTTTGGTTTTATGTGTCAAATTCTGGACAAGTAAACCTATGTGGGCAAGGAAATCCTACTAGGTTTCTACAGATAACTGGTCTGTTTTGATGATAGGGGGTTGGTGTTGGCTTTTAAGCAGAAAGGCTGAATTCTTTTGATTCCTTAAGGGTTGGGATGATACTTGCTTTGTTTTACTTTACTAACAGATACCTTTACACAGTTAATGCATTAAGCAGTAAGATGACCTAACTAGTTAATATACCTACTCCCAGTTAACAGACAAAGTAAAACATCACTCAAGTAGTACTTGGCTTCATGAATTAGGTTACTTTAAAATCTAGATTTCATAAAGATTCAAATTTCTCAGTATGATTGTGCTCTGCATCAGCAAATCAGAATACAGTGCCATTATTCTATTCCAGAGAGTAATGTCCACTTTTCCTCCCTTTTTGCCTTTATTTCATTTACTGGCTGATCATTCCTGTAATCTAATGTAAGAATTATATTTTTCTCTGTAGCAAAACAAAATTTGATCATAGTGTGTGTGTCTAGAAAAGCCTAAGACTGAAAAATTAAGAATACATACCATTTCCCAAAAAACCTTCCCAATTAACTTGAATTTCTGTATTGACAAAAGTAAATGTCTGACAGCTTTTACAACCACATTAAAAGTGTACAGTGAATACCAGAACAACATGGGTGACTTCTGCAAGGCCAGGAGACTGAAAATCACATTTCTAATCCAAGTGTGAAGCCAAAAATTGGAAAGGCAAAATAACTATACCACTAAAATAGAGATTTTTATTCTAAAAAAATATTCTAAAAATCAAGTAGATGCTGAAGCTAGAGTCAAATTCCCTGAAAATTTAACAAGTTACAAGGTGACTTACTATGACTCATATTAGAAATTACAAGTTAAACGAAATGCCAGTTGTTTTTCTGTTCCCATATGGGTAAATGAAAACATAACAAATACAAAAAAATTAACATACTCCTTTCTCATTCTTTTCTGGGAAGTAAAGTCAATTCGGTATTGCCATTCAATTTCACAGCAGCTGAAAGAACTTGGCAGCAGAAAATTATAGAACTCTGTCAAAGTCTGCAGTGGTTCAACTAATATTTTTTGGAAATACCTTTCCCACTTACTCTGTCAGCTATATACCCTAAAGATCAGCTGTTATGAAAAAAAAGTTGATGTCTTTTCAAAAGACGGCTTCATTAAAAAATCCAGATATGTGAATAGCATAGAGAAAAATACTGTGTTAAACCCAAATCCTTCTTCAAATCAGCTTCACACTGCCAAAGCCCATTGCATTCACTAGCTTCAGCCCCATGCTGAGCAGCTGCAAAACTGAAAAGAAAATGGAAAAGTGCCCCTCTACCTCTTCAGCTACTTTGCCCGGCTTCCTTTCAACAACTATTTTTCTTGCACTTGCTTTATGTAGGAAGAGAAAGAAAAAAAAAAAACAACTGTGTGGTCCTCACTGAGGGTTGTGAAGTAAACTCCATGTCCAATGCTGCGCCACATGACTTACTTGCTTCCTCTACTAAACTAAACCACACCCTCAAGTTTCCCAAATTCTTTCTAAATTCAGCCCAGCAGGGTTCACACAGCCTAGATTTTTCTAGGCTTTTCTTATATCAATTTGGTAAAAATGAACAAGACAGGTTAAAAACCAAGCAGAGTGACCCACAGATGGACTGTCAATCATGGACATTTTGGTTCAACAAACAAAACAAACAAGAAAACAACAACAAATAAATCACCACACTCATGGGGACACACTTCACTGTCCGATCCATTAAAGGAAGTGTCATTCAGAGCCAATCTAGATAAAGCAGCAGAATTATGGAAATCTATTAGATTTTACATGAGGAGTTTGAGAATTGGAAGGTTTTTCAGATCAGTTTGGTCTAAGACAAAACCCAGTTTCCACCAGCATAGTTTGTACCATTAAAGGTCTGATAGTTAACTGTAGCAGAGGCACTTCCACACCTCCTTGACCAAAATGAGAGCCTCCACAGTCATTTCTCTTGCTCTCCCCCATACTGCCTAAAAGATATTGTAAAAGATGATGTTTTCTTTTATATGATGACTCAAGTTAATGAGGATGTACTATAAATCTTGTATCCTGTAAAGCAGGAAATGATTGAGCTCTTGCAGACTAAGAAGTTGGTGGACAGTACAGATACATTCTAACTGGCCAAATTTAAAAAAAGAAAACAATCTGGTTCTGCTCACAGTCAATAATAACTCAAACAAATGCAAAGTAAATCAAGCAGGACACGTCCTCTCACCAATTAAAGCCCCAATGCTGTGTGGAGGCATGGGATGAGGAAAGTGCAAGAGATGGCAAGAGGAAGAGAGAAGCACGGGGAGACCACAAGCCAAAGGGAGAGGAAAGGACAGGGCAGATAAATTCACCAGGAATGGACATGTACAGCATAGAGAGGAGACAACAGACAGAAGTCCTGGGAAGCAGTGAAGGAGAACAGAAATGGAAAGAAGATGAATTGGGAGGTAGAGACAGTAAATGAAATGCCCAGAGACACACTGATTTCTTACAATCATTTGTCCTAAATTATCTTCGCTTTAATTAGGGAAGGAAGAAAGCCTCCAAAGTTACAGAGATGTTATGGAACAGAGGCAAGCAAGTAAACAACAAACACAGCAAATGAAAGTAAGAAAGTCACCATCAGCATCACAAAGCCTAGACTGGACTTTCTGGGCTTTCACAGCAGTCTTCATATTGTTAAAATCCCCATTAATTTTTATTTTCCTCTTATTATCTGTTACAGTACCAAGATGCAGCCATTGTCTGCAGAACAGCAAACCTAATATTTGCTCTTTGACAGAAACATTATAGACTTCCCAGAGGCCAGCCATGTGGTAGAGGTTTTATCATTAACATTGTACCTGTCCATCTCCTGAAAGTCATGCTGCCTTCCACTTAAATTGTAATAGCGTAAATAAAGGATGGCACATGCACTGTAAGCCTTCTCAGTTTATTTCTAAACTTCAAAACTTTCTAACTGCTATTTACATTGCACAGTAGTTCATTAACTTTCAGAAGCTTAGTAAGTGGACTCTAAAAAACATTCAATGTTAAAAAACATGCATAAAAATAATTATGATATAGTAAATCTTTTTTTTTTTTGACACAATTATTTCGTATTACTGAGATGCTACTTCATAGGGCTATGCTACAAGACTGATTTATTTAAATCCCCTTTTAAGGATTAGAAATTGTCACAGATATTAACACTTGTAGCTGCACATATGCAAATCTCTTAAGAAACTAGGCAAGATGCAGTTTAATCTCTCACCAGCATGTCTAATAGATTTTTTGAATATCGGGGAGATTTTAAGTTTGGCAGCAAGACAAGCTTGCTAGACATGTTGATAAATCTCCTGACAGATCTGAATCTGCTTAGCTTCAAAAAATCCTAGCTAAAAGCATTGCCATAGTAATTGGTTATATGTCAGAAGATGAAGACATTCAAAGTACCTTATCCTTTTAATATATATGTAAAACAGAAAGTAATACACAGAAATTTATGATCCTCACCATTGCCACCTGTTCTGTTACTCCTCTGTCCCGCTGAGTTTTCAGATTCCTTGTATGGAAATTGAAGAGTAGTATCCAAACTGCGAAAACCTTCTTTGAGAGAGTGGTGCTTGTAGTATTCTACAAGTTCCTTTCAGAAAGGAAAAATACTTTCATTGGAAATTGAAATCACATACTGTTCAACATTCTGGTGTACAGTAAATGAGAGTTTTATTATGCAAGTAACTTTATTTTACAATCCATCCAATAGAACATGCTTATTTTTTAAAATATAAAATACCCTAAAAATTGACAGCTTTTACATTGCCACCCCCAAAAAAATTAAACCAAACAAAAAAAAAGAAAAAAAAAGAAAAGAAAAAAAAAAAAGACACAAGAAAAATCAGCTAAGTAAAATCTTTTTGTCAGAGTCAACATTTCCTGCTCCTTTAAGCCAGGCTGAGGATGTATTTGCTTTTCTGGAGTCAGGCAGAAGGCAAGGTCGGCTGTTTGCTAAGGATGCAGCAGTAAATATCTCTGTTTTCTCAAATTTCTTCTGAGAAGATAATTGACGTTTATCTACAAATGTATTTTTAAAGCACACAGATCTGCAATAAAGCACATGGCTTGCACGTAAGTGTGTAAGTCAACAGCAACTTAATGTGCAGATATTCAGATCATGTAAAACTTCCAAGGCAGGGCAGGCTTGGGGGGTGGCAGACAGTGCACACTGACTGAAAAATCCAGCATTTCACTTTCTCCTTGTACCCAATCCAAAAATTTCAACTTTTGTGTGTGTGTGCACATCTAGATGAACATTCATAGCTACACTCAGGAATATTTTACATATAGATGCAAAAATTCATATATATAAATATAAAAGAATAGCTGAAATCATTTATGTACCAAGAAGACAAGTTACTTGAGTTCCTACTCTAAAGAAGGCAACACCCGTCAAAATGCTGACAGCTCATGCTATTCCTTTGCAATCTTCAACCCCTGCCATTGTCTGTTACATTTGAATTAGCCCTAGAAATGTCAGTATCACATAGTTTGTATACAGAGCCAGAATAAGATCAGAAGTGACCAGACAATTCAAAGCAAATGTACTTCAATTGATCCATTCAAATGTGGGATTTCCCTCTTCAGAAACGCAAGTACAAAGCAATGTATTTACTGTAAACCCTTCACTCCATTCCACTTACTTATATTTAGATTTCCAAAATCAGAGTTGACCAAGCCAAGCTTAGGTCAAAATTAGGAAATCATACTGTGTTTTATCATTTCCTTGGGGTGGGGTGAGGGGGGGGTGGGGATCGACAAAACAACAACAAACAAACCAAAACAAACAAAAAAAACAGCACCACAAAAAGCCACCAAAACTTTTAACCTGTAACAGCCTACATCAGTGATACCTTAACCCCAGACAAACAAAAATAACTCTCTAATTATTTAGCCCTGTATCTAGTGCACAAACCCCAAATTCTTGGTAACAGTCTGGAGATTATTTTCTGAACTCTGGAGGCACTTCACTGTCCACACTGCTGAATATTCTGAAATACCTTCTAAAGCAGAGGCCAATGCTAAGTAAAATCTACATCTGCTTATACCAGTTTATAATCACAGGCACTCCAAGTAAGCAGAAAGGCCAGGAGACTAAGAACTCTCTGGGCTTTACTGTTTCATATCAGCACAGCATACAAGCTACAATGTCAGCAACTAAAGTTTACTCCCATATCATCACTGAATACCCAGAAATTCAAATTACCAAGGCAACACTGTGCATGATTTGTAAGTAAGCAGCATTCAAAGTAGGATTTCTGGATAAATGGAAAACTAATTAGTATGAAACTTTTGTTATTTTTCTGCGCAGTGTAAGTCAGTAAGAATTATATTGTTTGGTAAAGGTAATTGGCATTCCAAATGGACAGATGTTACTTATTGGCAAAATAAGTAAAATGGTTCCAAAGTGAGGAAAAAGAAAAAAATCACTTCATGTTACAGATTCAGTTATTTTAAAGCTTAGGTTTTAAAACCATTCTTCCATGAAAACAGTTGCCTGACAAGTGGCTTCTGAAACATGAATTGCACAAATAACAGTAGCAAGCTTACGAACAGATGAGTAAGGTAAGCAGTCCGTGCCAGCATGGATGGGGCTCCTCAGGAGTCTGTCAGAGTACCCTGACTCACAGCAGCAGCAGAGCTGACCTTTCACTGCACCCTGCTTTACACACTCAGCACATTTTAATTACTCTTGCGAAAGTTTTTCAAATGTACTATGAAAAGTACATACAAGAACTCTTCTACTTTTTTTACCTTCAAAGCAAAACAAAACACTGTATCACTGCAGATCACTACTTAACATTTCCACGGATGCTGCCTTTGTCTCGCTTCTGCTCCCACTTCTACTCAAGACTACTTTTGTTCCTCTCTTCTTTCAGACACTGTTACTTTTTCTCTTGCATCTACTCAGAACAAAGCAGTTGTTCCACAGCACATACAAACACCACACTACCACTTTTGTATTTAACTTCCAAGAGCAGACTTCATTACACCCTCAATCTGTGTGATAAAATAATTCTTTCCTACTTGAATGTTAGCAAGGCTAAGTTGGTAGCAGTGAGGTCCTTACACTAGAAATATCTTCCATCCTCTCAATTCTGTGATGCAATACATATCCTTTTTGCTCATTTTTCATCCAATTTTTTCCTTTATTTATATTTCTGCTCTACTTTGGAACCTGCACCAGTGCATTAAACTGCATCACTGCCATAAGAAGATACATGGTAGCAAGGGACTCCAGCTGCCATGTTTTGTCAAGATCAGTTTCCAGTGAATCATTTGTAGTGCTCACAGACTACGCAGCCACCTCCTTCATGCATTTGAGTTTATTTCTATTGCTACACAATGATAAGATCTCAGGGTCCCCAGCCCTAACACTGAACTATTCACTGGCTTGTAAGTGTGAAATGAAGGTAAGAGTGCAGGAACAGCTTGGTGCATTCTTCATCAGGAAATTTATGTTCCTCCTGCTCTAATGAGAACTTATCATTTAATCTGTCCCCGCTTCTAGATGCTCTTATTTTACAGAGTATCAGTGGTTCAATTAAAATAGTTTCTAAGGCTTCCTGGTTTTAAAGCTTCTCCCTACTCTTGGTTTGCATTATCCTTCATTTTTATTTAGCATTTTCATGTACTTGAGTATTCATGCAGGAAGGCTGCTGGATAAATTTTAATCCAACTGATTCCTAAAAATCAAGATTTTCAAAGACCTCAAATTCTCCTTTTCAGATTCAGTCTAACTCCACAGTGGGCTGGTACATGGGATTCAAATTCCTCCTCTCTTCCACTTCACTACAAGGGACACAGTACAGTCCCAACAATAAATATGTAGTTTTAAGCACATAAAATTATCACTTAGAGCTAAAACCATAAATATAAAAAATTATCGTACTAGCAGGTATGGACACAATTCCAATCTCTCACTCTCATAGCTTTCTGGAATTTCCCGAACCAAAGTAGCTCTCTCTAACAGAAACAGCTACAAAGAAAATCTCACATTGTTAAAAAGCTAATCAATGCTTACCATTAAATTTTTAAATTTTCTATTTTCTGCAATGTGGAAAAAGCCATCTCTTGTTAAAATCTTGATGTGTTTCACTTCGTTATTGTACCTGTGGGCAATGAATAACTTATGAATATAAATGTGTTTTTAGTCAGACACAATCAATAATTACCTGAGGGCATACCCCCAGAACACCACACACATAAATTCTTAAGACAAAATGTATATCTGTGCCAAAACAAAGTTGACATCTAATCAACCAAATATATTTATTAAAGTACAGCTACAGAAGTAATCTGTAATCAGAAGAAAGTCACAGCTAACTGCTCATTCTAATTGGGAATTCCCATGTACTTCTTGCTTTTATATTCGTGTTGATAAATAACATGAAAGCAAACAATAATTTGCACCCACAAAATGTATAAACTCACATTTTACTGAATTGTCTGAGATGCAAAGGGCTTCAGTGAGTTCTCACCAAAGTCAATGAAACAGATCACATTGCACTGCAAACAATGCTTACTCTTCTCCAACATACTCAACCATTATTTTTGTAGCCCCTTTTGCTACATCAGCATTATAATACCATTGCTTCTTTCCTTCTATAAATCCTGGGTATTTTTGACAGCAACTTCAGTTTTGCTATATTGACTCTCTTAGAAGCTGCATATAATTATATAATGGAAACAGCAGTTTATTTTCCATATTTATCCCAAATGCTATCTAGACAAAAATGAGAACAAACTTTCTTGAGTTCTTATTCCACTTCCACTTACTTAATACTAATTGCATATTCTCCTGATTCCTTGGTCCTGTGCCGCACCAGGTAAGTGCTATTTACTCTGTTAATTAGTTCACTTTCTGCTTGCAATCGTTCCATTGCTCCTGCAAACCTGTAACAGGGAAAATTAAAATTGCCTATGATTTTTTTTTTCAAAGCTCCAAAGGTCTATTAAACATGCAATACTTCCAGATTTCTGAACGAAGAATAAAACATGAAAAAATTCCACTGTTGGGGGTTGTGGAATTCTTAGTTAGAAAAGTATTTATGTACATGTTGAATACAATATCTGCTAAGGAAAGTGCTCGAACCTGAGCATTAGCTGAATGACTACTGGCTTGAAAAGTTCCTAAAACCAACTGGTTTATCTGAATCATTTGTTGCAAGTGAAACAATACAACAGTGGTCCAGAAGCTTTGAACCTCCCTGGAGATTTTTCTTAACAAAATGGAGGATCAGCCACCAGAGGTACATCAGGTCAACAAAAGACCTATATGAAAATTTGGTACTTACACAAAGACAGTATTTTATTTGGTTTCATAATTATGCATAACCTCTAAAGGCTAAAGTGCAATGGGTATACCCAACATCCAGAGGGAAAAAAAATAAATCAGCCAAAAACATCCAAATTTGAAAAAGCTGATGCTAAGTGTTGAAAGCTAAGACAAATAAATCACTGATTCTGCAGCCTGACTGCATAAGCAGATTTGTGCCCTTGCTCTGCCTTGCTGGTTTGTGTAGGACATCATGAGAGGCTGTCAGCAGACATGTATTTGCCAAACTAGAGGTTAAATTGTTAATTGGGGAAAGTGACTTAGCTTCCAGGGAAATTATGCTTATCTTACCATTTTACAAAGTAGTCTAAAGGTAGTCACCACCCCAGACCACTACTAAAATTTCACACTAATACATCACTACCAATTAGAAAGGAGCTTTAAGGAAAAAAATAGTTCTTTATTAAAAATCCATAGAAGATAAAGACTGATGGCAGTAATATGCTTTCTTCTAACAAAATGATAAATAGAGAAAATGTTAGAAATTAATTCCAAATACCACTTTTAAATACTAAACATTCTACTTGGCTCGTTATGAAAAATCAGTATTTGTTTAGATGTGATCCTGATTTCACTTTGGCAAGTTAAGAGGAAATCAGAACTCATATCTAAATGACAAAGCATAAAACCAGCGAAAGAGCACAAGTGATGCTTACTCTGCTCTCCCAGAATCACCACGTCTTCTCGGAGTTGTGGGAGAGAGTCCACACACTTCATAAACCCCAGAGCAGCAGTGGCTGCAGTTTTGATACACCATCTTTTCACAGAGTCATCAAGGTTGGAAGAGACTTTCAAGATTCACCTAGTCCAACTATCAACCTTGCACCACCATAAACACCCCTAAACCATAACCACAGGTGCCACTTGTATCTCTACAGCTTCAATGTTGGTGGAGGTTTTTTAAGGAATTGCTCATGATACAAGATGTATTTAACATTATTCCTTCCTTTATTCACTCAACATGTAAGATACACTTCTATGCTTCATATTATAGTCATCTCTTATTATTCTATTTCAGACCTCTGGGACTAAGGCTGTAGAGCCACAGACTTGTAAACAAAATGTCAAAATCATTAAGTACTTTATTATATCAGAAATGCTTTTAGGCATGGTACTGCTTTCCCAAACCATTACACAATGTCTTCTTCTGAGGCCTAGAAAGGTTAAACCAATATAATTTATATTGTAGTAAACACAGTTGCTTTCTCTGACTGCTTCTTTCAGAGATTCTTGTAAGATAAGACAGGGACTTACCACAGTTGTGAAGAGTAGTCTACTGGTTTAGGAACCTAGGATACCACAAGATACAGAGAATGAGGATTAAGATTTTTTTTTCTAAAAACCAGAGATTAGATAGCATTGATTTAACTGTCAATATCCAATATCTAATTTGTCTACAAGCCTATTTTCTTTAAAGAAAGTTATAATAAAGGACAAATATTCCGCATTCTGAAAGTAGTACAGAGTATTTTAAGCTCTTTTCTTCTGTGACAGTTTGTCTTGGGTATTTTTAGTTCACAGAACTGTTAAAAGCTTTTCTGACAGTGCCTGTATTCGAATTTCATACACAAAATAGCTCAATGCTCTGCATTGTAGGAAAGTACCATTAAAATATGCAACCAATTTACAGTAATGTATAAAATTCATTTCATGTATTCAGGATTGTGTGGCCTTAGACTGTCTACTGGGAAATATGGTCTATAATCTTCTGAGAGACCTGAGGATATTCCACAGCTTGTATCCTATGACATCATTCATTCCTTTGTATTTGACTTGGGTAACTGTTGTACTGTATCTTGGTAAGCATGTCATTTGAATCAGAAATAAACTTTTAAAAATGAAGCAAACTGCAATCAGCTTGCAAAATGGATGTTATATGTACATAAACATATGCATAGATAATGTTTATTCATGCACAAGATGCACAGTATAGCAATTCCTATGAAAATCAGCATTTCATCTTGATCATCTCCCATTAGTGTATGATAACTCAGGATTACCCTACTCTCCTAAAACAACGTGTGAAAATGCACAGTGCTTCCTGAAAAATGGATTTTGGTGAAAGCTTAACATACATCTCACACACTTATAACTTAAGGTCACATATTCTTAGGTAAGCAAATGTGGTTGTTTTTTTTTTTTCCTTCAAGTAAAACCAAAGAATGTTTTATTTTCTGGACTGTAATAGGGAAGAAATTACAGTAACATTCTTCTCACAATTTTTTATTTATGATATATGAAATGTCTTCAACAGAGACTTCCAAAAACAAATCAAGTCAGGAAAACATTATTATAAAGGCTTATAAACTTAAATTGATTGAAATTGCAATCAATTACAACTTCCACTAGCTTGACCTCAGGTATCAACCAAGATCTCTACCAAGTGTCTAGACTTGACCTTGAAATAAACTTCAGTGTGGAACACAATAAAGTTCTCTGTGATAAAACCAGGCTCACGTGTTAGGCTTGTGCGGCAGTAAATCTACCCAGGTATTAAACAGGCATTTAGTCCAGTTCTTCAGAGAAAAAAAGGAAATTATTCCCAAACAGTGTAGGCAAAGGGCTCTTTTCACAGCAGCATCTGTAGTGCTGGCAGCATGTGAACCCCTCAAGAGGGCAGGGGACCTAAGAGAGCCAGGTATTCACCCCTGGCAGCAGCACTGGCTTTTCTCATCCCTACACATACTGATGGTGTCATTACTCAGGCAGCTCTGCTTCTGATGGGGACACTTGGGAAAAAGTTAACAGATTATGAATATGCTGACAAATAATTCCCAAGAGAAATGTTTAAGTGGATCAACCAAATGACACATTTCAAGGCCACAATTTCAAAAATTACCAAGTTTTTACATATTGCAAGATATTCTTAAATATTCCAAATTTGTCAAGTAGTGCTAATACTTGGAATTGGAAAGGATATAAAAATTCAAAGATGGTTTAAGCCCATCCTCCAGAGTAGTTAAATGATATATGAGTAGTCACATTTGCAAATTTTGAATGGACAAATATTTATGTAACAATTGTTGTTCATTATCATGAAAGAGAGTAAAATCAAATGTTATTCCAGAAGCTCTTGACTCGTATGCTCTGTATCCAATGCCTCTAAAGAAATTAGAAAAATGGAGGAAAGATAGGAAGAAACAGATATTATTCATAGAGTGCATAAAATGTCTGCTGACATATCCTACTTATTTTAAAGGGAAAAAATTGTTTATAGGTACATCTGTGAAAAGCCTGGAATATAGATATTCTGGAGCACAGCAGTTTTTCATTCAATATTCATTCCTAAAGTCTTCTGATATATGGATTTTATGCTGTTTCTGGGCATTTTTACATCAGATGGTTGTAAAGACTGTTAGACTTAATAATAACAGTAAAAGTTATAGCATGTTTAAAACCCGATTGATGTTTCAGTATCTTTAACTGCATCGTTTATCATAATAAGATGTTTATATTTCATCCTTCCAAGTTAAAAGTGGTGAAGCATCCATTTATCTTTTTGTTCTGATCATGACACCAGTTGGTAACATTTCATGAATAGTATTTATTCCTTCTGTAAAACTGTGTTATTTTTCAATACTCCTCTAAATAGTATATTTTAAATTTAGCAGAAAGCTTTACCATTAGAAAAAGACCTTTACAATGCCTCAGCAGCATTCTTCCTAACTTCAGATATTTCACTGCCTGTGCTTTTAAAGTGATTCCTAAAAGTGCTGCTACAGTTGCTGTCAATGACACTACACAATGGCTGATGGGGTCACTGACAATCACACCATGGAATGGGAAATCCACCACTTGAACAATAAGGAAGGGGGGGGAGCTTCACAAATTTAACAATAAGCGAAGGGTGGAGGGATGAAAGCTAAATTCACACAACAATTTCATCTTTATTTCAGATTTGCTCTCTCACCCAATCTAACACAATTTGTACCTACAAATATTCTGTGCGTTCCACTTCAAACAAAAATTCTGGAAATATAGGGTAAAGATGTCTTATGGTATTCTAACGTACTTACACTCTTTAGGATCACATGTATACTTGTTCTGGAAACTAAGGCACAATATAAGCCCCAAAGGCACATCAAAATGCAGCTACTAAGAGCTGATTCCACCTACTTAAAAAAGCCATTTAAGTGGCATACTTTGATTGCTGTAACTAAAGTAATTCTATTAATAAGTCAAACTGTTGCAAATCAGGTTAAAGTAAGTGAAAACTGCCTTAAAGCAAAGTAAGGAATAGGATTCATTATTGGGTTTATGGGTTTTTATCAATTAACCTTTAACAAAGGATGCCAGTAATCTGATGCACAGTGTTACAGAGGGCAGAGAAGAAACAAGTGTGTATTATATAAATGCATCATCACATCTATACATTAAACTCCTGAGTATGTATTATAAAACTATTTTTCTTATTACTTTCCTGAACTTTTCTAGATTGAGAAGATTCTTGTGTGCAATAAGGAGAGGTAAGAACCTAAAGAAAGAAGAAAATTTACCAAGCACTCAGAATTCAAAGTTTTATATTAGTTTTAAAATTTTTAAATTCACTACTTAGGCTGTAATCCCTCTCTCTAACCCAAAGTGACTGAGGAATAGATTAGAGCCACAGCATTCTCACCTTCCTGCTGGGGAAGGAAGAAAGTGCACTTTCACATAAAATGTATTTGATCTACTCTGGAAACTCTTCAGACAGATCAATTTGTTAATACTTCCGTAAGTTACACCTGCTTATCAAACTAGCTTTCTTGACATGTCCTACTTACATCCCATAACCAGAAGTATTAGAACACTCTACTTTAAGCAATACTGAACCTACCATGAAAGCACAAAGGCACTAGAAACAATATTATTTTTGTAAGGTAAGATTAATCATGATGAACTAATGAACTAGGTAGTTTTCCTGGAAGGTGGCAAACAGAACTAAACAACTGTACTTACACATGGGCTAGGTTTTACTGCATCACTTGGGAAGAATCCAAGCTCTCCTGTTGTAAGGTTTCTCCCCTAAAAAAATTTTTGAGACATAATTGGGATTAACATTAAATAATAACACATGCACAGGCATTTAGGACAATAAGTATATCCAAGAATCTTTAAAAGAAAATGCTGTTCCAATAAAGTGTTGCTCAACAGTTCTGTGGGTTTTGTTGTTGTTTTGTTGTGGTTTTAATATAATTAAGTAATAATTATAACTGATAGATCTGAAAGCTCTGAGAGATGAGAGGCAAGAAGGGAGCTCAGAGTTCTGTCAATGTCTGCCAGTGTCTGATATCTTCACTAATGTTAATATCTCCTTTCAAGTTACTTCCTCCTCAACTGGCATTCTACAGAAAGCTGTCACCTGGAACACTGCAGATCCCCAGAATGACTACACCGCCATGCAGCGGTGGCTGCAGCACCCGAGGGATCAAACTCCAGTTTGAATTCAGAGCTAGTGATCCAACAGCCAATTCAGACACTAAGTTAAGCATTTCCATAAGTGATGCAAATCAATGGATATTGATTGGGCAGGAGAATACTAACAGAATTAAAGATTACTCTCCATGATATACTGACAATACTGCAGATACCTCCACACAACTGGGAGACCAGGGCAGAAATGCATCCAGCAGGGCCTAAACTGAGCCTTTTCTGCAACACAACTGCTGCCTCCCTGAAGTGGCAGGACCACCAATTTACTCCAGGCTTCTAAGCACCAAAAGTGACCTGATCATCACAGATCCATGCATCAGCAGCTCACACACAGTTCAACACCAACCAAGCTCTCCTGAAGAACACCTTAAAAACATCTTTTTATTCCCAGTACTATTTGGCAGTGACCATACGTTTCAGAGTAGAACAGAGCACATAGCTAAAATTTCTGACCACAGATTCATTAAATGAAGGCATCAAAATGTGTATTTTGGCAAGCAAATGTTTTAATTTAACTGATTTTTTAAAAGCACATAAATGCTTAACCTTCATTAAATGTAATATATATGTAATGACTGTTAACATAACATACTCTAGCATTTGGCAATAAGATTAAGCGTAAGTACTTTACAAGCATTAAAATCTTGCAAAATATATTTCTTTTTTATTTTTGATGGCATACCTGCAACATAAAAAAAATTTAAAAGGGGAAAATCTTCATAAACACACATGAAATTTCTTCAGGGTTTTAGTTCATTTTGTTTCTGTAACATTAAATGTGTAATTCTACCATAACACCACCACAGAAAACAGAACTCAGAAAATTCAACAGAGTGGAGCTGAATGTAAAAAAGTAACAAATGTTTGTGAAAAAAATAAAAGCATTCTTTGATTGGTGCTATCCTAAGTACAATAAATGAGTGCATCATTTTCCATGGGAGATCCCTATGCAATTTATCACAGACAGTAGCTGCCATCTTTACCAAAAATACAGAGGATTGAAGAGGAGGTAGAGGAGAGGGAAATGCAAGTAGGCAGTATTTAAGCTAAATGTGTTTTATACCAATGATATTTTAAAAAGAATTATGTGCAAGGAAGTGACAATCTTACAGATTTGAACCTGTGTTCAGCAAAGCTTCCTTGCCTCCTTTCACACCATCTGCTTGAATACAGGTTACCCTTTGTATCCATATAGTCTGTTTACTCCTGAAACGTGAATCCCTCTCAAGTATAGACTTAATGTTTAAGCAGAGCTGACAGTCTGCCATCTAAGTGATAATACTTTCAATACTAATCATACCTGAATAGCAAGTGGTACCACAGTCAACCACTGAACAAAGCATATTAATGTCTATCAAAACATGTTTGACTGTACTTCAGCTACAGCTCAAGCACTGCTTAGTAACTTGTGTTGTTTATTTGATGTGCCATAAAGAATGAAAAAAATTTACCTAAACCATACATACTTATCTATTACAATCACCTGAATTTCTAAACTGAGCAATGGTCAACTTAAAAGTCCATTGTAATATTAGTCTTGTGAGTCAACTGTAAATTATTCTAAAAGGCCTCCTGAGTAATTAAAGATTTTAATATAAATTGCATTTTGCAGGCTTTTTCTTAATATACATTTTGAAATGCAGATGTCATTAAAAGACTCAGAAAAATCTGTATTAAGCAGTCTGTGACAAGAGAGAAAAGAAAAAAATCCTAAATGATGCTAATGGAGATGACAATTTCCATTAGGAATCAAATCTATTACTAAGGCTTCTAGGGAAAAGCCTCACACACTATCTGGTTTCTGCTAGTTAAACACAATGAGATTCTCGCTAAATTCTTTAGCATGATAATCACAAATAACCTCTAAGACAATTTCCAGTAGATTGAGTTGACAGATGCGTATGAACATGGAATAAAATCACTCCCACATGGTGACAATAATTTTGGCTTGTACTAATTGTATTAGTCAGATGATTACCTTCTAGCCAGTCCTAAGTCAAGAGCAGCTTCAAATGCTTCTCCAGATCAGAACTCTAGACCTTGCAGAACCAAGTCTCACATACAAAACTACACAGGACAAACTCTGTCAACTAACATTTGAAAATATTTATTTTTAGCAATGCAAAATACCCATGGTCTGCTAAGTAACAGGCTGGGGGGTTTTGGAGCGGAGTTGGTTTGTTTTTTGGGTTTGAAGGGTTTTTTGGGACAGGGTGAGATGGTTGGGTTACACCTATTTACATATTTTTCCAATAGATAAACTAATTCTATTGTTTATTACGTCCCCCAATTAAATGTTGAAGATGATGCAGTGACATAGGACGAGTTCACTGATCCAGTGGTGAAAAGTTTGGAGAAGATTCAATCCTAACTGTAGCCAGAAAAACAAAAGCCAAAACAAACAAGAAAACGTATGACCTAACTTACGAAAAAGACCAGGCAGTTTTTATATTATATTCATTAGCTAACTATAGCTTTAAAGAAAAAAAGAAAATCATGAAGACAAACACAGGAACAACAACTGAAGAAGACAGATATTTTCCAGCTGTCGTTCTATTAATCTACCAAAAGTTCTATTTAGCTCTATTTCCGTGTATCCAACAATACAAACAATTAATAAAGCAATCAAGAAAAATGAGACACACACTTTAATGCATTTGCTGTTACAGTGAATGCAAGTCAGCATTTTCAATGTTTATAGTTCTCAATTAAGAAGAAATTTTAGTAATGAAAGTAGTGATGTGAATCATGTGACAGCAAATCTTCGCCATCAATAGAATATACTTTTCCCATGTATATAAAAAAAACCGTTATCCTTAACTGACTTAAGCCAGCATCACATAGTTTAGGTGTGGTTCTGTTTTGCAGAACTATTTCTCTCCCCTATAAATCTAATATTCACTAACTGGGTTTTGTCAACATAGCTCTTACTTCTGCTGTGTTACAAAACCAGAGACTGAAAATTCACAAAACTTTGCTTTTTGCATCAAACACTCTCCTTAACTCTTGTAATTTCACTAGGATTGCCACCAACATCCTGTTCTTGCAGATTTATTCCCTGGGACTTTAAGGCTGCCAGAAAGAAGCTTTACCCCATATAGCAACTACTGGCAATTTAAAAGCAAAAACAGTTGTACTAACATTTATTTGGATAAACCACAGAATTTGGTTGTTCTTCAAAAATAAAAACATTACAAGTGCAGTATATCAATAAGTAGTTGATATCTGGACAAACAGAATATAGCCATTTGCTAAACGATATAGTACCTGCCAAAATAAGCTATGTGCATCTCCTCTAATGAGTTCAATAGTGTCCCCAATCTGGATATGCAATGGAGGGCCATCCTGTGCTGCTGGTTGTGGTATTCCATTGTAGTTCCGAATTACTTGCATTTTTGGTAAACCTGAAAAAAACAAATACTAAAAAAAATTAAAAACACAAACAAACAGAAAAAAGCCCATAAGCCTATTTTTACTTAAATCTATTTTTACTTAGTGACAATCTACAGAATCTGAAAACCACAAGAGCAATCAAGCAAAGAAACACTCTGTCTTAGTAGGTACATGACTAAGGCACTAGTACTCAGTACTATACCAGGCACAACCAAATAGGAAATAATTACTTTTGAAAAACATCTCTATCCTCCTCTCTTCTTGGGGTAAAGTTGATTTCATGCCTATGGAGACTCTTCCCTGTACACCTATGCATCCCTGGCTCTGCATAGGGTTCAAATATTAAGGCTATCTTTATAGTTCAAGGCAAAGACTGCAATGAATTAGTATTAAAGACACCAATATGGATAATCTCACCTGCTTTAGAACAGTATAACCGAAAACCTACGGCTGGCATGAACACGGCCATGAGAGTCAGGATCACAATTCTTTCAGGTTTCTTACAATACCTTTTTTTTTTTTAATTTTTGGGTTATGACAGTACTTCTGGGTACATGTAGCAAAGCCTGGATCAACTGAAGGTTTCATTTTCAAGACAAGAACTCTAGATGCACACTAGTCCTCCCACATCAATACTGACTGCAGCTACACACCTAAGCTCTGTTGGGGATTTTTTTTAAGGGAGAAACCCACTTCCTGAGACACAAAGTATTTTTTTCCCCAAAGATTAGTCCATCTGCTTGCACAAAGAACTAAAACACTGTTTACAACTACAGTTCAAGAGCCCTTCACAGACATGTATCAAATAGGGGGGCCGGGGATTTCAGTCAGAAGATAAAACTGTGGATACTGTAACACCATGTTCTTATAACTTTAATGGCATTCTTTAAAAAAACCCCAACATTTTAAGCATTATGGACAGCTAGTGTATTGCACTCCAAGAGTATGCTCTGATATTATAAGAATACCTGAAATCAAGTGAAGCACCACCCACTCCATAACCAATATATTAAAGATTTAGAGGCTTTTAGAAAAGGATTTTTGCACTCTACTTACTGCCAAGGAAAGCATTTCATCACAACAGATCTATTTTTAATTACTCTCCCTCTATTTTTAAAAAAAAATTATATAATAATTTTCCTGGGTTTAACTAAACATGGGATTTTCAAAATCATTATCATTAAGTGAGCATATAAATTTAAAATCTTAACCAGAAAAAAATTGGTTAAGAGTTTTGTAAGAATGTGTATTAATAAGTATTGGTAAGAGTGAAAGGCTACAAAGTCAAGGTCGCTGGGCTGCCATATTTAACATGTTTCTTGCTGGATGGTCATGATTAACTTCATTCTAACAACAAAGGATCAGCAGGCTAACAAAAGACTTATTTCTGTTGCAAGATTACTACTGTAATTTAGGTGGCAATAAACACAAATATCCATTATCTTCTCTAAATTGTATGAAACATGAAAGAGATCACCTTCAATAATTACTACTCTCTGTATTAAAGAATGAGTACTAATCCGAAGTGCTGATGAAACATTAAGCAAAGTAATACCATCTGTTACATTACTCAACCCAAATGACACCTTAACTTGTACTGTTTCTGCAAGTTATCTGGCATACTTAAAATGAGCACCTAATTATTAGTAAGCCATTATTCCACTCAGGCAAATACTAGACATTACTTTGCTTCTCACCTTGAAGGCTTTCCTGCTTTCAAATACTGATTCAGCATCAACAAATGCTCCATGCACTGCACAGCAAATAGAAATAATGCTACATAAAAGTGTCTAGTGAAAGCTGACAACTTTGTCCTAATGCAAGGAAACCCCCCATCAGAATACGAAGTCTAGTTCGGTATATGTGATGAACAAACTGTAAGCATGTACTCATCTTAGAGACATACTTGGAAGTCAAATGCACAAAAAATTATTCACATTATAAAACCTTGTATTGGGTGATTCAGTTTATCACATTTTTAGTGTGCAGATATAATTCACTTAAAACCCCACCCTTGGATTGATCTCATCAGAATATGCTCAAGAAATAATCATGTACTTCTCAATGAAAATCCTGGTGGTTTTTTAAGATACTATAGTGCTTAAATTAGTAGTCATAAACATGAGTAAGAGCACTTTTTATTTCTATTCCACTGGTAATTATGATTATTGGCATCTCTGAAAACCAGGTCATGAGAACTATGGAAAAAAAGGAAAAATTGTGCTGTGTCAACTAGCAGAATTGTTCAAAAGGTAACACAGGATTAATCCTGTTAAAACACATCATGTCTAGAATACTTGTGTATAATTCAGTATGCTTGATTCTGCAAAATCCTACAGTAATTTTGATTACAAAGTTACCTTGATACAATATTGGAAGATTTCATCTAACACCTACCTCTTGACATCACTAGAAATAATCCTATCATTTAAATAGGCTTTTGGGTTACGGCCTTAATGGAGTTTATTATCTTGCTTCAGATCCCTTCTTAAAACTTGTTTGTTGTAATGCCTACAGAAACTGCTGATATGCTTGCTACAGCTGGTCTCTACTATGGTGACCAACAAATCCTATTTTACTACCTATTCTATCCAATTGCTGTCTTTGGCCTACTTAAGAGTTCTTTTGTGCTCAGCGTTGTCATTGCTACAAATACACACTGCCTAGCACAATGTATGTGCACTATCACCAGACTCACATAAACCAGCACCTGGAATAATAGAGATACATGGCTAGGATTCCAGTATATTAGAACAATATACAGTAACCAATGACGCTGCAAGGCTGTTCTGTACTACTTTCACTCAGATGTTTAAGGAATGATACTGTGTGCCAGCTTCAAGGCCATGGATCAAAAATGCATGCATAAACAAGGAAAATGATATTTTGGTGCTAATTATTTTAGCACACGTTAGATTTGACTCAAGATTCTGAAATGCACTTTATACCTCAAAGTAAAACAACTGAAGGTAAATTCACTCTCTAACAACGGGAGTGTCTGAGTCACTGAGGGCCATATTCATTTCAGTATCAATAATACCACAGATGCATACACAGCCTGTATCAAAGATATAAAAGCAGTGAATGCACAACTAATATGTTTTACTAGTTCTATGAAAATATCAAAAGGACCTATCCCTGTCGTATGGTTTTAAACTTTTTTTTTTAATCAGTTTTTCCAGGAACAAAAGACTAAATGAAATCTTTGAATCAATTAATCAAAAACAAGTACATATTATTTGGAATAGCTAAATTTTCACGGGTAAATGTTCTTCTCATAGAACTTCCCCTGTATCACCATTAAGTATGGAAAAAATAAATGGGGTACAGAACAGTTAATATATTGAGGTAAAGAGTCAAAAAGTTCCAAACAGAATGCTCAACTTCATTTTCACCATGCAGTTACAGATTTGATTATAGTCGCTCAGAAAGAGTTTAGCAGATTAACATTGAGCTGGTGTACATTTAATTGGACAGAAACTGGTCACCCTTCACCTCCTAACATATACAAAGGACACTGGGGTGTGATGGATCAAGACCTATCCATCGTTAACGCACCAACCATCTGAAACTATTTCTGAGTTTTTTAGCAAGCTTATCCTAAAACAAATCTGTTTGCTCCTACTGTTCATTTTAGAATTCTATTCTCTAAGCATTTGGAATTGTGCTGGCTTTGGCTGGGGTAGTTTTCTTCACAGAAGGAAGTATGAGGCTACCTATGGTTTGAATTTGTGCTGAAAATAGGGTTTGCTTGCACAATGTCATGGCCTTTTCTGCTTCTTGTACCACCCTGCCAAGAGGCTGGGGGTGCACAAGAAGCTGGAGGGGCATGGCTGGGACAGCTAGCCCCAACTGACAAAGGGATAAGCCATTCCAAATGGCATCATGCTCAGGACATAAAGTGGGGTGAAGGAGGAGGAAGGAGTTTGGAGTGATGGCACTTGTCTCCCCTAGTCACCGTTATAAACAATGGAGTCTTGCCTTCCTTGGGATAGCTGAACACCTGACTGGCCCAGGAAAGTGGTGAATGAATTCCATTTTTTGCTCTACTTGTGTGTGCAGCTTTTGCTTTAGCTGTTAAACTGTCTTTATCTCAACCCACGAGTTTTCTCACCTTAGTGTTTTGTTCCTGGCTGGGGTTAAACCACAACAAGCATCTTCTACTTTTCAGAGTAAATTAGTTCATGGCCAACTTACATCCATCTAGAAACAGCAGCCTGCATAGTTCTTTTCCTTGTCTGCATTTATTTTCATACTACAGTTAAAGAGAGCAATCATACCCCTATTAACCTTCATTTTGCTAGGCTAAACAAGCCAAGTTCTTTTAGCTTCCTCTCATAAGAGACCAATTCCTCTGAGGCAGCATACCAGCTGCTTTCCAGAAGTTCAGACAGGCAAGATCTAGAACACTTTCCTTGTCTATCTTGACATTTCATTTTCAATTGGCACATGGATTCCTAACAAATATATTCATTAAGAATCCTGAGGACTTTCTGTAATTCAACAATGCAGACAAGAAAAAGTGGTATGTTACAGAAACACGAAATGCTTTAGAGTACAATTATGGATTATTTGTGACAGAAACAGTGTAGAATCTCTATGCATTAACAACTGAAATGTGAAATATGTTAAGCATTTAGAGACACTGCCATTGCAATGTACATAGCTGCAGTACCAATAGCATTTGACAATATGCAGAAAACTTGTGGAAACACATCTGGCACAAGAATGTTACTCGTTAACATGTCAAAAAGAAGGTAAAATTCCAACACAAAGGACAAGGTCAGGGTTTCATGCATGCATTATCATTAATGTTAAAAATCCCATTGGCTTCCATTGAATCAGATTTCCACATGACAAAGTTTTTTATCAGGAAACTTTCTAATTTAAAGATACAAAAGAGCCTGGTTATTTCCAACACTGAAATCAAAAAACCAAACTTATCCAGTTATGACACCAATAAATAGCTAAAATTTACTTCACTTGAAGACAAGGAAAAAACACCAGATTCCTAGAAAAGTCTTCACAGCCTGGGCCTGGGTCACAGAACTAACATAAGTTGATGATCTAAATTGTATCTCATTAGAAAAACAGAAAGCATGATAGAGTCAAGATTTGTAAAGTGCCAATTAAGTTACATTACAGAAAAATAAAACCTTTCATAAACCATACTATTCATTTGAGTATTTCATCTCATAATTATGAGCCAAGGAAGGGGGTTACAATTTAGAATTAGCATAGTACATAATAAGTTAGAATACCCATTGTATATGAAACAAATAAAAAATGTATTCCTTACATACTTGTATTCTTTACAGGAGCTCTGCATTTCTAAACAACACTGAATGACCCTCAGAGTTTCATGCAGAGATTCAGAAATGTTATTTTTTGCTAACAACATGCATAATGCATGCCCTATTATGACCTCTATCTGTCAAAATTGATTCCAGCATCTGTTCTTCCCAAGCAACACAAAATGTGGTTTACGTTTTGGGCAGGGATCATTCTAACATACGAAACAACAACACAGCATATAGGAGAGCAGGGTTCAAAGGCAAATTTGTGGATATACTTTATACTGTTAGCACAAAGACGTGAAACAACTTTGTCTGGATTAAACATCCCTTCCTAGCTAACAAGAAGATCCCTTTCTTTTTCTCTAGGAAAAATATAGCATAGTCACCAAATATTTATAACCTGATCAAAAAAATAAAACCCAGTAATGCAATGGAATAAAGCCTCCTGACTTCATGAGGCTTTGAATCTGAAACAGAATTTTAGACTATCTGACAAGGCCAAATCCTGATGTTTCCATAATCTCAAGAAAATAACATTGCCTTTTGTATAGGAAATGACATAAATGCTCACTAATTGTCCTTTCTTTCACCAAAAGAGCATTTTGGGTGTCTATTTGGAACCTCTGCACTTGCTTTAACCCTTTCTGGTTTGTATCTTTGCAGCTACAAAAATAGGGAATGCAGTTCTATGGAGAAACAAGCCGAAATTTAGTGATTGATAAGCCTTCCACAGCAAAGACTGGGAGGAATATTCCATGCAAAATCTCTGAGCAGGTACACCTCCATACATCTTCACCCTCCAACCAGGAACTGAGGGCTACATAACTCACGGCAGTGTCTCATGGGATTAAACGTCTGAACAGTGGCCCCCACTGTCATGGATAATTTTAACAGCAGAAACTAGAGACACAGGCAAAGGGAAACTCATATTGAAATAAAAAATTAGTATTTACATCATGGTAAGTAAAATTAGACTGTGAAGGTTTCAGATCAAGAAGCACAACTGCAAATAATAAAGTAACAAGGAGTTAGGACAAAAAGAGCAAAGCAGACAGGTTGATAAGGACAGCAGCATGAAGAACAGGTGGAACTGTTATACCCACAATCTGAGCATCCATGACACAAAATCACCAGCTTTGACATGTTTTTTGGCACCATCATCTAGGTCCAACACTAATATTAAAAGCTAGTTAAAGAAAAGCTCTAATCTGAGCATGGGCTATAGGAAAACAAAGTCCGTTGGCAGTCTCTGTATGTTCTTCCAATTAGCTCCGCTACCTTAATTGTTCAAAATCCCTGTTCACAATCTTTTTGTTGCAAAATTAACAGCAAACTTGGCTCTTCTCTCTTGCATTTATCAGGAGAGCAGCTTCCCAATTCCTCATCAGCGTCATCTATCTCCAAAACCAGTGGAAGTCAATGGCTTTGTACAGTTACTGCCAAGGCAAAACTTGTCTAGAAGGCTTTCTCAGCTGGTGAGAAAACATGAGAAAAGCAACACTACTAATCACTTAAAAAAAACCCACTTACATTCAGTTTCTGAGATGTTCTTTTAATGCCTCAAAAGAGACTAGGTTGCGGTGGAGTTTTTAACTTTTAGGCCAAGTACTTATAACACAAATTACAGAACTCACATAAGTGGAAGATGCCAGCACAGTCTATTAAGTGCACCCTTCAGAGTGTCAATGATTTAAATAATTACTCTCAAGTCATTATTTTTGTATGTCATTCTAATTAGAAGTTCTAATTTTAGGTATTGCTTTTAAGCCTTACATTCATAAAATCATAGAATGGGCTGAGCTGGAAGGAGCTTTAATGATTACCTCATTCCAACGTTCCTGCCATGTGCAGAGGCACTTTCCATTGTACCACATTGCTCAAACCCCCATCCAACCCAGCCTTGAACACTTCCAGGGATGGGGCATCCACAGCTTCTCTAAGCAACCTGTACCAGTGCCTCCCTACCCTCACAGTAAAGAGCTGTTAGCTGCTTCCTAACTACACCTTCCCCCTTTTGGTTTAAAGGTAAGATGGCTGAAACACTGACAGTGCCTGAGACTCAGGAATATTCCACTTGTCTTCTCTTTAACTGCTTTGCCTTTGAGTACTGTTCAATTCAGTCTCACTATCTGTCGTATGATTAACCACAACTCTGGAGTTTGCCACTTGACTCAATTTTGAAGTCAAAGAACCACACAAGGCTGATTATTAAAACGTTTATCAGCTACCATGAGCCTTAACTGCTACATTTTTTCTTAGAGAAGTAAAGCAGTCCTTTCCTCCGCGAACAGAGAGCTCACAAGCAGTGGGGCAATATGGGGGAAAGGATGCAGGGAGGTACAAAATAATCTTCACTGTCTCAAAATTCCGATGACAAATATGTAATGCACTCCAAAACACATCTGATAAACAGTCATATTTCTCTTCCATCAAAATGGGGAACTTAAAGACTGTCATCCTCCAGAACGTATACAACTAGGGGAAAAAAAAGTCTTTTTTTCCACAGTCCTAGCCCTGCTTTCTGTCACTGTCCTCTCTTCCAACAACCATTTCCTTCTCAAAAACCTTACTGAAACAGGATTTGGGGTTCCCTCAGTCTTTTACTGTCAAATCTATAGTTTTTCAAAGATTCAATTTTTCTACCATTTCTCCTTAATGCTGCATATATAAACTGTATTCTTGGCAGAGACCTCTGCAAAAATGGTCAACCATCAACCAAAATGAAGATGTGTGGGAGGAAAAAAATCTGTCTGCTAACAGTCTGATCAACAACCTGTTATGAGAAACAGCAAAACACCACAGCTCAGGAAGTCCTTGTGCTTCCTCGGGTTTTGTAAATCTGATCATTAGCAAAAAGCCCCCAGATATGTGGCTGTATCTCCATTTTCCAGTTAATACCCAGACAAAACTTGGAACTACATTGCAGATCATAGCAGGAGTTCATTACAAGGAAAACAAACAAGTCTAGCAATGTAATTCAATTTACAAGGTTGCATTTTTGAAACTGTATGAGTTCTAATATATTTCTACACATTTGTTTTTATATTACAGCAGTTTTGCTGCTTAAAGACCAACGCGCAGACAAATGGGCATCTTCCCCTGCTCTGAACATCAGTATGTGACTTCACCCAAATGCTTTTGTCAGCAAAGATTTTTTGAGGATAACTATGATTAGTGACAATGTGAGCAGCATTAATAAAACTAACAGCATGGGAACATGGACATTCACTGAGGTGAACAGTCCCCTCTCAGTAGGAGCTTTAAGTTTTCAGGTCTTCCAAGGCAAGGTCAGCTTAGTGCTCCTATAAATAAAGCACCTATTTTGACCAGAAATAAGAAATTTAGCAAAGAAAATCCAGAATCCAAACTAAGTTTCAGAACTTTTTTTTTTTTTAATTTAAAAAAATAACTCCAACAGAAGGCATTTTCTTACTTCATCCTTAAGCAGGGGCATTTGGCACCTTGTGACACTCAAATTTTAAGGAGCCTAGAAGCTCACCTCTGTGCAAGAAAAAAAAACTGGCACTACAAAAATGCTTCTGAAGAGCCATGTTTTTAAACTTCAGAAGAGAAAGTCACAAGGGCTGCCTTTTGGGAAAGGAATGACCCTATTCTTATTTAAGCGACCCATGACCATTCATCTCTCATGACCTTAACTGGTGGTTCTGCTCATAACTCTCAAAGATTCACTCCTGAGGTTTAAATTAATTTTTGTGTCTCAAAACAGAAGGAAAAGAAAATGCAAAGATTTTGGGAAGTCAGGTGACAAAATGTTGCAACAGAAAAGAAATACAAAAATTAGTCAAGTACACTGCTGAAAGAAACTACAAATGCCAACCGAATCCCATTTGCACAGCAAACTTTTTCACAAGCATCTTAGGCATCTTTCAAACACTCAGTCCTCCCCTATAATACATACATTTGTCTTTGTAGATCCACATTAATTCAGAAAACCTGAACATGCCCTAGATTGATAACTGCAGATTGCAAATGCAAGAAAACATGTCTAAAATCACAGAAATTTCTTGCGCAATTCCAAAATCATGTCTTAGTTTTTATACTCAAACTCGGGTAATTTCTCAAAAGAGACGGAGGACTCTCTCCATGACTACACTGAAAGAAAGCAGAGAGCTAACAAAGTCACTGACCTCCTAATCGTCATTGCCACATACTTTTTGTGATTAATTAAGAGTGAAAACTATTTTTCTTTCACAGACAGACAAAGTTTCCCTTTCACAGCTGGTTTTCCTCCAAACAAGTGTTAAGGACAAGCTCTTGTAGAGTTTTAACTTCAAATGTTTATTAAGGCAAGTACTCCTTACTTGGAGTGACACAGACAGCTATCCTTGTAAGAGTAAGGCATTTTGGAATTGCCTGGATTGAAAAGTCTCAGCACTTCGAACAAGCATTAGAAATGGCTGAGTGCTAAATGTTTCATGGGAATAAACAAGGAATAATCAGGTTCAAAAACACAGTTTTCATTTGTTTTGACAAAATAATGAAATTTCATCATTTCAATGTAGTCCAAGAGGAGAATTAGGGATATAAACTTTAAAAATCATGTTGCCTCAAATGTAAGCTTTTTTTTTTTTTTTTGTATTAAGCAAAATGGAGTTTTGGCACATGAATTAAAAAGTGTGGTACATGTGGTGCTGCTTTTTATAAAAGCCCATGGTATGAAGATTAACCAGTGTTAATTATCACATCTTTTAATGTGATGCCATAGACAGGCATGGCATTCTAATTCACAGATCTGTTCAAACATGTACCTGCCCTGAGGAGCCAACAACTTGCACTGGGCAGATACTACAGATGAGCTATGAAGGTGTGTCCAGACAGTAGATTATGTGCAGCAAAAGCCTCTGAAAAAATGGGACGAATCTTGCAATACAGAAGTCCATTATTCCACAGAAGTAATTATTTTGAGCTGTACTTTAAATACTAACTTCCTCATGCCCAGGGATAATTCTGCAGCAAGCAGTAAGAGAAAAAAGGCTTGGAAACAGGAAATTCCACTTTGGAAATGGAATTTAATACTGCAAAATGTCATGAATCTTGTAAAGGACCTAGACATTTTTTCTAGTGTAGAGAACTCACAGATGGAGTAAGTTTAAAAGCAACATATAAGCCATGCAAATACATACCTATGCCACCTAGAATCTTTCACAGGTATCAAATTTAAAAACACAGGTTGTTGAAAATGTGCTGACATTTTATTCATCAAGAATTGCAAAAATAAAAATTCAATTATATTTCATGCAATTTCTTTGGTGTTCAGTATTGACTAATAGCATCTGCCTCTAAGACAAAAGGCCTCAGTCTCCATTTCTGTTACTTACAAGAATTAAATTCTCTGGCATGAGAAGCATTTTAAATTATTACATATTGTGAAAGGGAAGTGGCTGAGGCCTGGCAAAGCAGGCAGGTCCCAGCACATGACAAATCCTTTCGCCTGCACGCGCCCTCTTCATAACGCTAACATAATCCTTCAGCTTTTCAAGTTAAACACTCTTATGATCTTACTCTTCAAGCAATTTTTCTTCTTTGTGGCATCTACCCTGATTACAGCAGAAACCTCTTTTACTTCTTAACTGATAGTTCTTAGCACACATGCAAAAAAATTTCAGGCCTTACAGATCTTCTTTGCATGCAAGCATCAGTAGATAAATGTTGCCAAGAATTACGGCATTATATTAAAGCAATGAAAAGACATTGTTGTTTTGGCTAAAACAAACCTGTTCCCAAAAAATATGCCTACTTATTTCTGGTCTGTATAGGCTGCAGCAAATAAATTATTTTCTTCAAGAAAAGAGAACAGAACTTGTTTTCATTACAAAGTATTTGTGCTATAATAGTCAAAAAGGATGAATACGTATTTCACTGTTAACACCACAATGCAGTTAAAATTGTTTATCCCTAAATAGTATATACTATTTATATATTGTTTTTATGTTGCACACTTTGCATATGTGAAGTATTGGCAATCTATGAAAATAAATTCTAGAAAATAAAAAATACATCATATTTTGTGATACCTCCAGCTTTCCCATGAATTTGTAGTATCCCTAGCCTCAAATCAGCTGATATACCCAAAGGCATTGAGACTACAATGTAAATATCCAGTGAGTATAAAAATATATATCTTACATAAGTTTTTTACTGTCTTCATTTATGTTAGCCTTTCTTTTCTAGCACAACCAGCATATGAAAAATTATATACTATTCTGATACACTGTTTCTGCATACTCCCTTTTTATCAAAGGAAAGTATTTTCAATTTTTAGTAAAATTTTCAAAAGTTTACAAATTTAAGTAGATTAATTTTCTATCTCTACATATAAGTAAGTCCTTAACTTGAAGACTGCTTACATGATGAATAAATAATAAGCCGTAAAAGGGTCTTCTCCTTTAAAGGCAAAAATGAAAACATACAATAAAATGATCCATCACTTGACCGCTGTTGCAAAATCAAGACACTATAGGTAAATTATCATATGCAATAAAGATGGGAATCAAGTTTAGTCCCCGTCAAGATGTCAATGCTGCCATAATAATCATGCTCCATCTTACATATTTTTGCTTCTTTCCCTCCCTGTCAAGGAAACTCTCATATATTCATCTGCACAATAGTGAAGATTCTCCTTCTACTTTCTGTTTCCAGTCTGAATGTGGATTATATACTCCAGCAAAGTGTGAGATTTGTTAAGACAGAAACCACACCTGAAAGCAACAAAGTATATGGGCTAATATCCCATTTAAGTCTGGATGACTTATCTCACTTATCTCCTCACTGCAGCTGCCACCGCTGCCTCCTATGACCAGTTTGCCATTATCTCACTGAAGTTACTTAGCCTGTGACCAGGTGATCCATAGATTCAAAAGAAAGGTAGTAAGGGAACACCTTAGTGGGAAAAAGCATCACACCTTGTGGCAACAGCCTGTAGTTACATCAAAGAATCATCCAGAGATCAAACTGACACCAGCAGAACACCCAGACTTTCTCCCAAAATACTGCCCTGACAAAGAACACACCTTAGGCACTTAAATCCCAGCATCAGCTCTTTGAGCCTGGTTGATCATTCAGTGTTTCTCAGGTGCCTGAGCCTTGTGCAGAGCAACACACAATTTCAGGGTTTAAATCAATACCACAAGAAACAAATAACAAAACCAGCACACAATGCACAGGAGCAGTCGGAGCTTTAAGTCCCCATCATTAAGCCTCATACTCTTTTCCTATTCAGCCTTTCTTGTTCCCATGACAAAGCAAACAAGGGGAAGGTGAAAATTATAAGGCAACCTGTATGGTCTTCTGTAAAGATGATTTTTTTTTTTTTTTAAACGTTGTAGAAGATATACCAGCATTAAGTGAATGCCAGTGTACTAAAATGATCCCTGCCAGTCACAAGAAGACTGCTACTGCCAGGAGTGTGACGTTGTTCTGGAAGGAAAGCTATGATCCATACATGCAGCTTTTGTGGTATCGTATTTCATGCTATTTGTTGCTGTCAAATCCAGTTAAGGAAAAAGGCCAAGAAGAGTAAACATCATGCTTTATTGTCTGAAATAAAAGACAGTGCCTCATGCTCTCCCCTCTCCCACATTCCCTATTCCAAACAGGCTGGTTAAAGAATAACCTCTAAGGTTAACGGACTGAGGCACCTTCTCAAGGTATCAGATAATGAAGTTACTTTTTAATTCCCTGTTGCACACTAAAGCTTAAGAAACACAAGTTATGAGAAGTGCAAGACTGAACATGTCTTCTATTTATTTGCAGGTCAGCAAGAGCAGCAAAGAGGGCTGAACTCCAACTTCTTTCACTTAAGGCCTCAGAAAAAGTACTTTACCTTTGCTCCTGGATAAACCACAGCGAAGGGTGACAACTGAATAAATTAATTCTACTGAAAAATCCACCAGATCAGGTTTTATAATGTCACTACTTGAAAATACTAAGTACCAAAAATTCAAACATTACATCGCTGAGCTGTTAATTATGATCTGCAAGATATTTCTTAAAACAACTCAGTACCATAGAAATAGGTAGTTATATGTGAAGTTGTAGTAAGTAGACATCTCAACACAAATATCAGACAGCTGTACAAGGCAGACTGGTAAAGCCTACAGAAACAGAATTTAAAAGTATATGGATAAACAGTATAAAGACTACAAATACTTTCTAAGAACAAGTCAGGGACATTGTTTAGAGTTCTTTAAAGCAAACAATGAAGAAGCAAGATTGTATATTAATGTGGATTAGCAAAATAATTTTAACAGGACTCACAACAAGGCTGTCTTCCAGCTTACATGATATAAGAAGAAAAGTTTCCCCCTGACCCCAATAAACAAACAACAAAAGGACAGGAAATAAAAGGTTGGAACAACAGTATTTTTTTCAAATAGAAGGGGATGTACAAAAGGGTCAACCAAAGGAATCCATGTTTGGCCCTCCCTTGTTCAAAAAATTAATAAGTATAATTAAAATGGGAGTAAGAGTGGATTAAGTCTTGTAGAAGGTGCAAAAGCATTTCTTTAATAAGAACACTACTTGCAAAGGACTGAAGGAAGATTTCATGAACAATAGGATACAAAATCAGAGAGTAACTCTGGCTGGAAGGATCTTTGGTGGCCATTTGGTCATACCTTCATGAAAGACTTAAAGCAACAAATGGATTGAATAATTATACACAGTGATGAAGTGTGAAACAGCTGTCCCCACAGAGACAACAGATCTCAGAGGAATTGCTAAGTATTTTTTACAATCAGTCCTTTAATATTACAATCTAATTCTGCTCTATACCAACACTAAGAAATTTCTTCTAGCAGACACAAAACTAAAGACTGACTACTCTTGGACCTAGAAGCATGCAAACAAGCAAAAAGGATGATCAGACATACAGAAGAGCTTCTGTATCAGAAGGATTAAGTAGATAACAGCTCTTCAGGCTAGAGGAAACATGACCCAAGGGGATATGACAGAGACAACCCATGAGTGGCGTAACAGCGACCAGAGAAAAAGTACTCATTATTTCCTTATTTTTCATTTTCTTGAGCCAAAAAAATATAGGTGTCAAAGTAATAGGTAGCAGGTTAAAAGCAAACAAAAAGATGTGCTTTATTCACACAACTAATCGTGAGAGTGATAGTTAAAGGATGTTGTGAGGATTTTAGACTGGTTTAAAAAGTGATAATGAAAATACGTGGATGGAAAATTAAGAGCTAAGAAATGAAACCACAAGGTACAGCAGGAAGTACCACAACACCTTACCCCAAATTCTATCCTTCAGCATCCATTTAACTGGCTACTCTTGGAGGGATCCCAGGCTAGCTTGGCTTGCAGCCCAACTCAGCCTCATTCTTCTCTTCTCTGGGAATCTCAAAGTGGTGAGCAGATTAAAAACTCTCCAAAAGCAGCATCAGTTTCTCAGGCTCTTGCCTCTGGCCTCTTCTATCAAGCTTTAAAACCTTCCTCAGGCAAAAGGCAGAGGCAGCTCTGGGAGCTTCTCTTGTGTGAATTTTCAGCAGTCTTTTTTCTCCCATGGGATGGCTGCTTTCAATTTTACAATGTTTCCCAAATTCTTTGTGTGAGAATTACTTTGAAGTAGTGATCAAATACTGGTTTAGTTAAATGAGTGAGCCACAAGAAAAGAAACCATATGCTTTAGAGTACTGTTAAAATTCAGTTACTTTTGACTATTTTTAATCATTCATTGCCTTATTATCTTTGTTTTGCCTTCTGAGAATTAAAGTACCCTGAAGATTAAAATCAGATATGAAAATAGATGGGTAAATGCAATATTCCTCCTAAAGATGAGTAACAGATTTTTAAGTCCCAATAAACTTCAGCAAAATACCAAGCAATTCCTTCCACTTGCCATGGTAAGTAAAGGCAACTTCTGGCCATATAGCTGCTGGCACATGCCTCTTTTTTTTTTTTTTTAATAGTGCTGTACTACTTTTGTGTGTGTTTAAAACACAAAACAGTGAATTTTTTTGTTTTATTGGTGATACTTGTATGCCCATTTTGCCCACTTCTACCTTACCTTATCCTTTTTTCTGGCTGACAACTTCCTTGCAGTTATCTCCAAACAATGATGCTTAAACAGTTGAGGGTGAGTGCTTTTATGCAGAAAAAGAGAAAGACACTGAAGTATTTTTAACCCACCTCAGCTTAAAAATTATGTCAACATATGGCTAAGCATGTATTGAACACCATCACTTCTCTAAGAAAAAATAAAATGTTAATTGCTTAAGATACAGAGACAGTCCCAAAAAATATATCCAATAAGACAAGAGTTTAAATTACTCAACTGCAAATTAATCTTGCAATCCAACCAGACAAGGATGAAAGAGTTTGACAAAATAAATACATTTCACCCTTTGGCATCTGGGTCTTCTGATGTTTAATTAAAAGAAAAGGCTAAAGGCTATGTTCTTCTCTGAATGTTAGCTTACTGCTGAGATGCCAAGGGGACAGGCACCTTTCAAATACCTCTCCCCAACAGGAATGTAAAAATAGTTTTAATTTAAAATAAAACAACCCAAATAAAAATCATTAAACTGCATTTGAAATGCTTCATTGGAAGACAAAACCCTGCTTCACCTTCCAGAAACGCATTAGTGGAAAACTTCTTGGTGCAAAACATTAGACATGTCTTTTGAATGTTTTATGTATTTTTAATAAATATGTGAGATAAATTAATTTGATTTCACAAAGTAGGTCACACAGTTCAGTGCATCTGTGAATTCACTGCTGCTGAGGCCCAGCTGAGAGAAGTTGTCCCATGACGTGGGACCACAAAGAAATTCACTGACTCTGGTCTCAAACGCCAACCCCATCCCAACCACCTGATGTAAAACATGTTCAGACATGTCTATCAACACCAAGAGACAGTCAGGTTAGAGCTGCAATCAAAGTCCTTTGAAGGACTTCAAAATCTTCAGGATTACACACCATGTCAGTAAGCAGCATCACATCTATCCTGCCAGGGAGTGTTCTCTTTACAGAGAGTGTGCTCCCAGCTGCCCTGTTAAACCCATTCTGACCTGAAACTCCTCTGCTCCACAATGATTCCAAGAGACATGTACTGGGTACATTACAGGTACCTTGAGCAAAGTGCCTAGATGATGTGTAGAAAAGGAAGAGGTATTCATAGCTGAATAAAACCCAGCCAAAAGTTAAACATGTGTCACATACATATAAAATCAAAGCTCATTTTCAGTTCTGTAGTTTGCTCAAAACATTACCATGCAGAGAAGTCTTAAGCTCCTTAGCAAATCTAGTGCTCCACAAACATTATAAAAGATCTCAAACTTTGTCAAATAACTATTTCTTCACTAGAGGAAGTTTTATGAAACATTTCTCTTTGCCCCAGTATTCCTTCTGGCTTTCCTCAATTTAATTTACAGTCAGTTGCTTCTCCATGTACACACTTTAATGGTTAGCCATTAAAACACACTGTTATGTTCCAGGTTAACAGTATCTAAAACTGAAAAGAATGTCATGCATATATTCTAGTACTTGAGGGATTGCTATTTATTCCTACTCTTCATTTACAGGAAATATAATTAAATAACAGTATTAAATGTATCAGAAAAACACCTATCAATGTATTTCTTGATTCTATACACAGGAATTCCTTTACCAAAGCAAAAAGATGCTACTTGGTCTAATCCATCTTGATGAAGACAATCCTAATAAGGAGATACTATCAATGACATCAGTCAACTCCTCATTAAATATTGGGGGCTTGTTTAATGCTTTTTTTTTTGGTAGACCTTTTTCTGTGGCTTAAAACCAAGATAAATTCTTGTTCTCAACACTGATACTGACTGCCAGTTAGCACTGGGCAGCTAGAATCCCTGGTAGCTGCTGCCACTGTTGAAGCGGAGAAATAAATTCGTGAATGCCTGTTTTCAGCACTGGGCTTCATGCTGCAGAAGGTTATCTTTTCTCATCCATGGAATTGGGTATTCTCTATACTGGGCTGAATGAGAAAGACAACAGTCAATCAGGACTACTGAGGACATGCCTGTATAGCTCAATAAAACAAGAAAATGAGTGACAATGCTTCAAACTCTCAGTTAAAGAGTACTTCTATCTAGAACAACTTGGCAAAGAATTATCTGCTGGTTAGGATATCCCAGCATTTGAGTTTGAGCCAGGTTTTGCTTTTGGCTGGGCATACAGTTGGAGTGGCACTAAAATGGAAATCAGAGTTAGACTTGTGTATTATAGAGCACACTGTGTCAAAATTTGTTGAACAATCTCACAGTCTAGCATGCTTCATTCTTAACTGAAAAGAAAATTTAAACTGCCAATATGACACTATCACTTAATTTTTACTCTAAAGACAAGATGCAAACACTACACTACACAAACACCTGAATATTGTTCCACTGCCTAGTAATCACATACACATATAACAATGACACAACCTAGTTAAAAGATTCCAAAATGCAATTTTAACAAAATATGAAGCACAAAAGTAACTTATTTCCCACTATAGCTAATGAAATAAACATATCTCCAGTATTGTACTTCTCCCTACACTGTTGTTGTTGTTTGTTTAATGCATATACTTCAGGCCATAAACACACTGACTCTCTTCAGATCCTGGGGCTTTTTTTATAATTTGTGTAAAACCAGTATTAGAGGATTCACAAAGCAAGTTTCGACCAGACACCAAGCAGAAATACAAATACCTCTTTTTAAAATTATTATTTGAACTTTGAAGTTTTGAGCTGAAAAATACATAGCCCAAGCTACTGCACTGTATACGTTACTTACTAGTATTGTGTCCCTCCATCCCTAAAAAGCCAGACAATATTTTCTGTGAAGGGAAAAGACACTTTGGTTCTGGCCCTCGGTTCAGAACTGAGGTTTTCTAATCTTTAATCCTTGCTTGTCAAGAAATCAGCTATTTAAGAAGTCAGCAGCTATTTAAGATGCTCAGTAGCGATCTTTCACAGAGCAGATTTTGAGTTTAATCTACAATGAATCTTGACTATAAGGCTTCTAGTGTTCTATTTTTACCAAGTTTATCCTTCTGATACGAAATACACTTTCACACTTCTAGAGATTAAAATTCTGATGTTTATATTAGCAGAAGTGTTTAGGGTAAAACCAGTTTCAAAAACACTAAGCTGTGAATCTATCACATTTAGACTCTTTATACTGTAAAAAAAAGACAGGAAATATACACTGTACTATTTCAATAGCTGAGAAAGACAGTAATTTTTACTCATAGTAAAATACAAAATTATTTCCATTAAAAACATTGGTCAGTCTGCATCATCCTTTTCAGGATTCACACAATAAGAATTTGTATTTATGAATACACATAATTTGTCATTTAGGCCAATTGTGTAAATCCCATGCTTAAACATATTCCCTTTTTCCCTACACAAGAATAAAACGTCCTATAATTATCACTTCACATGCCCATTCTATGCAAAAACTGACACCAGTCTTATCAGTTCTTAAATGTATTTAAACAGAATCATGTTGTTCTACAGTCACATGCAAGCTGTAGACCAAATTTTCCCTGGATTTATTGCTGCAGGTGTATTCACTGGTTCATTCTGTCAGTGGCTTTTATTATCTCCTGCTTAATCCAAAGAAAGGTTATTTAAAACCTGTCCCACTAAAACTCAGTAGATGAAGCAATTCAGAAGGCTCTCTGCAAATGGACTGCAGGCTGAAGGCCTAGTGCACAGCATAAAGACGAAGCCATATTTTTTATGATTTCCAGTTCTTTCTTCATTTGTACAGTTTCTGCACACATTTCTTTTTGCAAACATTTTTCTCGTGACTGCTTTCATTTCATAGGGATTTTGCTGCCTCATTATCCATTAATCATTTTTCCTTCTACCCTTCTTTCTTATTCAAAACAAAGCAAATCTCGAGGAGAAAACTGTCACTGTCAAAACTTTTAACCCAACTTCAAAGAAAAACAAAAGAAAAAGCCATAAACCAACTTATTCCTTTTAGGGTACTTAAGCTAGATAAGTTCCTTCATCAATGAGCTTTACCAGCAGAAAACAAGATATTTTAATCCAGTATCCTTCCACTGTTTTGTTTAGACCATCCTTCACTTGCACTACTTCTCATCAAATTTAAATGATTTTTCATTCTGGGCTAAGCTGTGTCAGCAAAAGTTAAATTTGACTCTAAGCATAAAAAGAGAAGCACAGTGCATTAACTTGACCATGCTATTCATTATTCTTTATTAAAATAGCCAAAGACAGACATAACAGAACAATCTTGACAAGTTGCAACCCAAAATATTTGTTTTTACTGGTGATATCAAACTCCATCAATATTTAGTCACTGCAGGTGCTGGTTATGGATTCACAGCAAATGTCTGCTTCCTAACGTAGCACCCATGCTTCAGCACCATCACATGCATCACTGGCAGCAGCAACAGACCAAACCTTCTAAAGACAAAGCAGTCTGGGCAGTCAATCTTTTGGCTACCTCTCTCAGCAAAAAGAGCATCCTGGTGCTCAGACTCTTCAGAACTTTCCATGCCAGTGCACTTGAAAAGCTCTGAGGATCAATGCAGTAATGTATGCCTGACATAACTGATCTCTCACAAGTGCTGCCCTCTGGATAGCATCTGTCTCTCAAGGCAATGTGCAATGTGATGAACACTAATACTTAAATTATGCAAAACAGACGCCAAGAGTTTACCAAAGACATTCATGTCTTTAAAAGTTATACCCACCCAGTTACAGGAGGACACAGAATGCCTATCCTGACAAAATGCAAAACAAGAAGCTCATTTCACTTGAAAACTGACAGCATACGTAGAGAGTACATTAGTATGCAATATATTTCTCATTATTATTTATTTAAAACCTTTAAAATGTCAGAAGCAATTCTGTACAAAGTCTTCTGCAGCAATGTCTCTAATAAAGGGACCTAAAAGTTTATGCAGACATTCTGCATTTCTATTGGTTTTCAAAAATGAGGATGAAGAACTTCACTCTGTAACAAGAGATTATCCCACCAACTCAAAGAACTCTTCTGTGTCAGTAAATGGACATGCTGGGGGCATGAGCAGAACTGTATTTTAGGCATTGGCTACACACAGGTTTTAAACACCTACTTATTCAACTACTTTTGATGATTTCAATGGTACTTAGTCTTCAATAAAAACTACTTTTAAAGTATCCTTGCATAGAAAGATCCTGCAAATACTTCTGTCAGACTTCAACAGCAAGTAAAATCACCAGTATACTCAAAAGGTTCTCGAAGCTAAATTACTTGACCTTCTATGACTCTATATGAGACAGCTGTGTTTAAAGGTACTGAACCTACAAGGACTATTCTGCAAGCACACAATTACTCTTCACTGCAACATGTACCAATGAATGGGAAGAACTCAGTCTTGTTAGCAAACACTTGGAAGAAATCATCCTCTTCTGCATTATTTAATTCCTACCCTTGATGTTTTCCCCTCTGAATGTATTCATTTTCAGAGTTACAGGGTGCTTATTTTTGTCTTTTATCACTGCAGTCGTCACGACACACTGAACACTTTCTGGAATCATGAAGCAGGTTTATTTTGCTAGAGGGAACAAAGTGACGATACGTGTTCCAAAACATGTCAAAGGTACGTGAGCAAGAAAGGTGTGGTCTGCTTCAGCCAGTTACAACATTTAGACTTTCCAAGCCAAGGCAGCTGCAATGCTACTGGCACAACCAGCATTCCTACTTTTTGAAAAGTGCTTAGCTCTGCCAGGCTGTAATGTGGTGTACAGAATTGCCATCCTGTTTAATGTTTAACTCCAACTATTCTCAGATGTCCACATCTAGAAATATTTAATAATCCACAGCTTACTTTTATTCCAAATAATATCTGCATAACAAATCTCCTGTAATTAAACTATACAAGAAACATAAAGGACAGAAATGTAATTACTGTAAAAAATGACACTAAAAATATCACAGTTACACTGAAAAACATTGAATATTTTATTCAGACACATAATGGGTCTCCAGAGGAAATATTCACCCACTTGAGTACACAACACATAACTAAGCATTTAATTTTCTTAAGGGCTGCTGCTGCCATGATTCCACAAAAGTATGTACTATAAACTAACAGGAAAAATAAAATCACTTTGAAATTCAATATAAAACTGCAATTGGTTTATGCCTTTCAGAAAAGCAATTCATACAGTTAAGCACTGAGCACCACTACATTTAAGAGCTGAGAATACCCACAACTTGAAGAATTAGAACCCGAGCTTTGTAAGCAACTGTCTGCTTATCCCTTTAGTTATTTCTTTTAAAACTACAGAGTACAGTAGGGTGGGTCATATTAATGAAAGCCCAGAGGCATTTTGTTGTTCAAATAGAACCCGAGCCCTGCTTAAAGAAAAAACAAGGAAAAAAAAATTAGGAGTTCAACCAGCTGACCTTATCTTTGAAATCACAGAGCAATCACTTAAGTCCTTCAATGACTTCAGCAATCAAGTTCTCAGCATTGTGTGTATGACAATACCATTCACAGTGCAACTTAACAAAGCAAGTTACAGCTTTATGCCTCTTTTTATTTAATGTTTTAAGTATTAAAAAGCCATGACACAAACCTGTGTCCACATGTCTAGAGCTTCTTCTAATTCCATTTGTTCGCTTCTGCAGAGCAAAAATGAGAATCAGAGATATGAATAAACATGTTTTCATGGAGGCACATTGCAGTCCTTTCATTCCCACAATCTACTAGGCAAAGCTGGTTTTTTTAAATTATTTCCCCCAACCACCAACACAATTATCTTTATCTTGTAGAAAGATCACACTTTGAAAAATATTCTTAGTAATGTTGACTTTTTTTCATATATCCCATTTTTTCTGAGACTGGGCTGAAAGAGTCTCAGTCCATAGGAGGCTTTTTCATACAACATTTTTTGATACTAAGTACAAATGTATTTTTTAATCATTTATGGATAGGATACAGGAAAAACATGCAGTCTGGCATTATCTGCCCCAGATAACATCCACCAACACAAAAGTAAAAGCCACTTGCATTGCTTTGATAAGGTAGAAACTTTCACTACTTCTACTTTATACTGAAGCTAGCTACAATTCCCTATGGAATGCTTAATTTTCTTATTTTCTGGGCAAGTACTTAAATATATTTAGTAACTTGTCTATCTCTCTAAAATTGGAGGAACCAGAGTTGAGTGAAATCAGAAACTCTCTGACAAGACTCAGACTATTTCAATTTCTTTTCTATATTTTATACACTAAGACACTTACTATGGATCCCTGGAAATTTCAATGTGAAATAATGCATATCTGTGAACTACTCATCTGCTTTTGCAAACTTGTTTTATCTGGTAACTTGCATGACACTTCATGCAGTTATTTATTTTTTAATCAAAGCAAGCAGAGAAAAGCATGTTGCATAACAAAGGGAACAATTAGGTTGCCCTGATTTACTCGCCGTTGATATAAGGTGATGCAGGACACACACCAAGTCAAGCCAGAAAGCAGTAACCTGAGGCATAACCACATTACCAAGCCCTGTAGCAAGCAAGCAAAATCAAAAGCTTGGTTTGAAAACAGCTTTCAAACTCTTGAGTCCTTGGACATATTCTCTCTGTACCCCACAAGTCTAATTAAAGACAGGATACAAGTTTTGCCTTATCTGTAGTAGAGAGAATAAAAATTTAAAGCTGCTGCCACAAGGAAGATAATAGTACTGGATAAAAGCAAAATGCTCAATTAGATCCTATATTGGTATTTATAGATGGAAGCCATGTGGCTAATACGGATTGATGCAGACTGGTGAGCAACCACAGATTTGCACAAGAGAGGGAAAGGGGCAGGACTCAGAAAAGTACAAAGGGAGACAGAGAAATGCTTAATTGAAATAAAAACAACAGAAAGGCTGTGACAACTCAAAGTCATATACACCAAAGGACTGGCTGGAAAACGGGTTTAAAGAAACAGTTCTTGAGCTATATGAAAACATGCTCAATATCCTTTAACATATTGCATTACCAGTAGATTCTTTACTTTACTGGTATGAAACCTAAATCCATGTTTTCCAAAATGACAGCTCCTCATCCGTGCTCAAGTTTTCTCTGCACAGAGAGAATTAAAGCAGGCACTTAAACAGGAGTCTTGGTAAAAATGAATGTAAACCTGATGTCTTGGATCAACTCAACAGGCAATAGAAAGGAGACCCTTATTTTCCTAACAAGGAAAAACAGTATACCTAGTTTTTCATCCAGACATAGTATGTTCACCACAGTTAGCTTTAGGAAGCCTGGCACTCTGGTCCACCAAGCCCAGGGGACAATCTATTCACAGCTCTCCAACCATGCCTGCCAGCTGCAGGACTGAAAAGGTATCAGGCAAATGGACCATGCTGTGATTCCCACAGTTTAGAGTGCCCTTACTTAGTGCATCTATCAAGGCAGAGACACAAAAGGCTGGGCAGCACCTGGCCAGAGGCACAGCTGAGAATGCAGCGAGGAGAGCAGGCAGGGTCTGGGCACAGGCAGCACACCCCTCTCCTCTGCCAGAGGTCCCACATCACCACACGATTCCCCTGCGGGTCCCCATGAGCTGGAGCCCACCTGGGGCCCCCATCCCAGGAGCTCACCAGAGGGTGCAGGGCTGCCCTCATCCAGTCCCACTGCCCTCTGGGCTTACAGTGACACCCAAACAGCTCAAACATCAGAGAGTACAGACATGGTCAGCCCTGCACACAACTACCCCTGCACCAGCCCTGTCAGCAATAACTCTCCCATTACCCATATTAGCAACAGGGTCAAACACAGCCATGCTTATGGAGAGCAGCAACACATACTGTTTATAACTGATGTATCATTTAAGCAATTACCATAAACTTCTGATCTAAAATAGGTGCCAGAAACTATTATGCTCTAGGTCTGAAATGCTGCCTCTCTTTTGTCAGAAGGAGCAGACAAAACCCATCTGCCATGCCCTCCTGTACAACAGTGGAGAGGCCCCAGGAGCTGGCTGGAAAATAACCCAGGGTTGCTTGCAGCCTTCTTGGGCTCACAGAAAGTTACACTATGTGCATCACAGCAGCTCCTCTGTTCAGGTCCCACTCTAACATTCTCTCCAGATTACACAAACTCCATACCACAGGATACCTTTGCAACTATTGTCTTTTCACATGAAGAGGCAAACACTGCCCTGCCAATCCTTCATCACCCCACAGTTCTCTGGCATGACAGAGAAAAAAAAAAAAAAAACTACTTTTAACTCTACAGCCAAATTTTGTCTAGGAACAGTAAGGATCTAACCATCAGCAGTGAAGCAATGTATGTTTTCTTACCTGTGGCTTAAAAAAAACATCTCCACCTCTTCCAGTGCTCTGAGTACTGTCATATTGCAGCAAGTTTAACTCACATTTTGAGCAGAAGACATTCATATTTAATCACGAATAGCTGGTTGCTTAGATAACTTCTACAGCACTCTAAATAAATGTTTGCAAACCCAGAAGAAAAACATACCTTCTCCATCAGCATGTGCAAAAAGTAATAAGGAGCTCTTATGTCACCAACAAAACAAACATCACATGCAAAAGAAAATTAATCCTTACCTCATGTTTCACGTTTCCATGTTCTGAAACATAAGTAAAAATTGGCATTATTGTTGACTGCAAATTGTACACTTTTTATAGAGCAATCTCAGCCTGTGCTGAGTGGTGTTACAGAAAACCTTGCTGCCTCCTTTTGCCACCTGATCCGTGCAGCCGCCCCAGAGCCCGGGGTGCGCCGGGTGCTGTTGTGCAAACCCTGCTGCACTCCCGGTGCTCATTGGCCCCGCCAGGCTGCGCCCATGGCTGGGGCTGGCTCCAGCTGCAGGGCACCTGCACGCACCAGCAGCAGCACGGCAGGCTGGGACACCACACCTGACAAACCCTGAGAACCCTGCAAAAATGTTTGATAAATACTAGCTCGTTTGGAACTCAAAGCTACAGTTCCTTGCAAGTTGAGTTCACACCTTTTCTCGTCTCTGTCTTTTCACAGTGTGACAGTCTATCAAGATAAAATGTATAGCTTTAAAGTGTTCTATATTTCATGTTCAATTCAGCATTGCATTAGTACACCAGAGACTGAAGCCACTGCTGGTTTATTTACCTTTACTATGAATTTTATGGTACTACTTAAAAATTAGGAAAAAAATTTCTCTGCGAGACCAGAAAGACTGCATAAAGCCAGTAACACTTCAACACACACACACCACCACACATCACAAAAGGCACAAAAGAAGATATCTGTTTCACATGTCCTTTGAAATATTTAATCTGATAGCAGGTGTTTGGGTGCACTCTAGATTTTGGGTCAGTGTCTTATCAAAGCACACAGAGCTGTATTTGCCCTTGTGCTCTCTTGCACTACACACACTGCTGAGGCACAGCACAAGCTGCACATGCCTGGTCCCTGGTCTCTGTGTACTTCAGGACATTTGAAAACTTTTACAGTAGTACCTCCTAAACAGGAAGGCATATCCACGGTCAAACAAATAATAAACTTTAACTGCAAGTCCCTTTTGTTCCACTAAGAAAGGTTCCATGAATCAGTGGAGTGTGGGAAAACAAAATCCCTGGCTCCGCAGCGCTTTCTGCGAAGCCGCTAAGGCGTGCCGAGGCCGAGCCCGCAGCTGCGCGCGCTGGGCCGGGCGGGCACAGCCCCTGCGGCGCTGGCACAGCTCCGCTCACGTACACCCTCAGTCCCCGCGCCAGCACACCTCATCTCGCCAGCCACGGAATCGCTTCTGTGATTATAACCTTTCCAGAAGGATTAGTTTGCATTTGTGCAGTGAGCAAAGAGAAGAAAAATAAGCTCATCCAAAGGAAGAGGTGCAGGTAAGTCTGTTGATGTTTTCTAAGCAGCCTGAGGGAATTAGTTGCCAAAGTGCTGCTGAAAATCAAAAGTATAATTTTGGTATTTCACAATTTCATATGCCTTTCAGAATTTTTACCAAAATCTGAATAAAATCTCCTTTTTTGAATGTTTGATCTCAGTATTATGAATGACTTCAAATGAAGGGAAATCATATAGGTTGCAAAGGAGGCCAACACGTATCCAGACATATATATCCAGACTCTGTATTCTAAAGACTTATATTTATTTCAGCAGATCATTTATTGAAAAGTTGAAATGGAAATGTTGTCCTATTCTCCAGTGGAAATTAATGAATCTGATTTTTGAACGTTGCTGCTGAATATTATTTTTATCTCTAAAAAAATACCCCAAATCCAACCAGGAAATTCAGTGATTAATTTTCAATAACTGAATAACTGGAATCAAGAAATCACTGCAAAGGAAGATAATTAATATTCCTGATCATTCATGTAAAACAGATTTTATTAAAAGGGAGGCGAGGGATCAAACAGAAAACCAACACTGATGAACCACAATGCCATTTGTGGCTTCACTATTAACACTTTGGGAATGGAAAAAAATAGCCAGTATCTGTATTTCCACATAAAAGCCTATTCAAAAAATAAGACTTGTCTTATTTAAACTGTTACTTCGTTACAGTTTAAATATTCTGTATTTCAGAACATTCTGTATTGAAATATTTGTATCATTTCCTCATGAAATACCTGTTTTCCAAACACCACACAAGTACAAAACCAAGAAAACCCTCATTTCTATTTTTACGGGGGAAAAAAAGTAATGTCTGAGGATATCCACCAGTAGATATTTTACACATGACAACTTTAATTCAAGGTCCTGCTCATCACCAGTGCGCCAACGCAATCATCAAGTGAGTCCTCAGTTCTGACAGCCACTTAATTAATGCCATAGTTCAGCACAGTTTTGGGGGGTTTTTTGTTCATTCGCTGAGGCCACATTACCATTGGGTCACATTATGATAATTATATTTTACTACAGATGCAAAGTAGCAGCAGCTGGCCTCAGTAAGTGAGGGAACACAGCTCAGAAAATGGGAATAAGCTGCTCTTCAGGGATGCAACACAGCAGCTGGATTTACATGCTAAGTAAATGGAGAGTAAATAAAAAGTATATGTAATAAGCTACTCACCTTTCTATTTTAAAACAAAACTGAAAATATTTAAAATGCAGGAACGATAAACTAAGTCCCTTGAAAGGACCTGTGCAACTACATGCTCCTTTCCAGTCATTTAGCCAGTCATTGCTCAATCAGAACAAAATTAGAAATGCAACCCAGATGTACCACAATGCAGGACCCTAAAAAATACCAAGCACGGTAACTGGCTTTTATTCAGGTTGAGCAAGAATCATTAGTTAAACAATATAGCTCAACCTCTGTTACAGTTTCTTAAAAAGAGGTATAACTCCAATGAACTTTGCAGGCTTTGAGCATTTACTTGTCAATTCAGTTGACACGAGAGGTTTGGAGGAGAGCCAGCAACTTCACAACTATTGATTAAGTCAGCAAAAACGTAAATAGTGAAAGCTGCTGGTTTCTTTTTAGATGTCAAGACCACAGGCTTTTCATGAATAATCTCTAATGTGCTGTAGCAAGCAATTAGGACATGGACAGCATGAACTGTATTATTGGGCATGCACATTACTGTATGAAAGCAATTCTAAACTTAACCCATTCATATGGCAACATTTTCTTTTAAGTTCATCTCACAGCTGAAGAAACTTCTTTTCCATCTAAAGAAATATAGTACCTTTTCAAATGGAATTATCCAAATGAGAAAGAAATCATGCATAAATTAACTAAGATTTACTATAAAAATGACCAGCTAATGTTTTTCTAATCTATTAATGACCTGATGAGACACGCCTTTAATATTCCTTGGGAAAAGCAATATAAAGAAGAAAATTCTGTGGGTTTGGCAGTATACTTAAAATATTCAAAACACTTTCAGATTCTAGAATCATTATTGGAGGTTTCTCTAACTGAAATACTCAACAGTCAGTAGAACAAGCAAGCATTTGCCTGAGAATACTTAATTCAACATAATTTGATGGACTTGGAAAAATTCCAGTCTGGAAATAAAAGTGAATTGTTAATTCTGCTGGTTTAGACTACGAAACAGACTGGAGTTCTTCAGTATGTTCTGGACAGAGTGATACTGTTTCATCAATCCTATGAGGCCTCTGAAGAAATTGCAGGGGACACAGAGCAGTCTGTACAATAAACGTAGGAACAATAAGGGATGCAGCTTCTCCCTTTGGCTGCCAAAGGTGTGTCTTACTCATGCTTGCTTATCCAAGGCCCCACTCTAAGGCATTCCCAGACACAAACACTTCCAGCTAGTGGGAGAGCATCACCAGATGAGTGAAATCGCTCTGTGCCAAGAAGTACGACATAGGAACGCAGTTGAGAAGCCAGAAGATGTAACAAGGGAGAGGAGATGCCCTCTTAGCCGCCAGAGGAAAGAACACCACATATGTCCTTATAAATGGCCTGTCACAGAAGTAAGTGCATCTATTTTCTAATAATTGTGTTTAGGATTTTATACAGTCTTGTGTTTAAGACTGTGCAATCAGACTCAAAGGAGTTAATCAAAACATTAGCAAGGATTCCAAATCACAGAAAGATTAAGTGATAGGGCAGAGAAGTAAAATACATGAAAACGTAGAGAACTACTTGGGGATGTATAGAACAGCATTTAAGGGGGAAGAAAACCTATTAAATCAATAATGACAGACACTAGCACAGAAGACTTCAACCAACACTGCTGATTTACAGCAGCAAGGGCAGGAACAGCAACCAAGAAGACCCAAGGGCTAAATGCAAACATTTTGTTCTGTTTATTAATTCAACTGATTAACTCTGCATCTTTTATCACTAAAATTTCTACAATCTGCTGAACTGGCCGCCTTTGAAGCAAAACATCTGAGGAACTGGCATATGTTTGTGTATAAGGCATAGCATGAGAACACAAAAATTTATCTTCAGATTTTGTCAATGTTTCTCTCATAAGTGTATCATCTAAATCTGACACTTAATAATTTTGTCATTCAAAAGGTTTCATCTGTCTTTGGATGTCTGTCTTTTGAACTTTCACAAAGTGTGACTTGGAATGAAATTTAAAAAGATTTAATCCACTCAGGAAAGTTCTAAGCATCATTTCAGAAAGGCTAGCAGAAACATCTGCTCACAATCTATAAAGAAAACAGAATCTTAAACTTTACAAAACCAGAAAATGCTGAGGAAAATTCAAATGCCTTTGAGAAACCTAATGGCATATTCCCACTGCAGTACTCTGAACTCTGATCACCTTTTTTTCAAATAGGCCTCTAGAAGTAGAAGAGGTCTACAGAATAGGAAATGAGAATTATTTGAAACATAGAAAAAATTACATTTATAAAAAGATAATAAAAAAATTGAAACTATTCTGTTTAGAGAATATACCATTAAGAGGTCAAAATAATTTATCATAGAGAAGCAGTCAGTCAAGACTTCCCACAAAAGCTCGAAGTCACATGTTCACAGAGCACTCACTGTTCTAACACTCTGAAATGCAGTTAGAGATTTCCAAATAGGGAAGCCATGCAAAAGCATAAACAAGATGTAAAAACTCTTAAAATACCAAAAAAGATAGAGAGAAAATTTAACAGGATGAAGTAAAGAGCATCATTCCTGGACATTGTCTACCACATAAAGGATTCGCACTTTGCTGTGAAGCATCTGGAATGGCACTGGCAGAATGACAGATTAAGCAGAAAACACATCTATCTACACATATATAGACAGATATTCCGTGTCTGTGGCCATAACTAATACCACATGACTGGGGAATATTAATAATGTCCAGTTTCCCAAAAGGATGGCTCAGTTTCATACACATTATACCCTGTGAACAAGGCTGTAACATGGGAAAAAACATGGGAAGAAAAAAAAAAACAAACCAACAAAACAAAACCCACCAAGCAGAGCAATACAATAAGTGTTCCAGGCATTTTGCTGCCACACAAACCTTTGCTCATTTCCCACAGGAGCAGCAGATGACACTGCTAAAAAAATATTACAATTATCATAAATTAATTTCTCTAAATATTTCAAAAGAAAAATATTCAAAATTAAAACCATGTTAGAATTCTGTGCATATAGAGTGTACTTCTTACACCAAGTGCAGTGAAATGTTGAATTTTACATTATATCTTTATGTCTGCATGCCTTTAATAACATTTCACAGCTTAGCAGGCATGGCAGATAACTTATGGGAGACCTCATTTCTCAACATAGCTCTGGAATATTTAAAGGACAGCTCCAGAAAATAATTCATACTCAGGTTGCACTAACAAATATTTCAGAGAGTCTGAGTTGTCTCATCCCTTTCTGGCCCATATAGGGAAACAGGTACTGATAAAAAACTCCTCCTTAAACTTCTTCTTGGTCTGTGCACATTATGAATGGCCAGCACTGCTCAATCAACACTTCTTTCTTTAAAAAGGCAAATAAAAAGTAGAAGTGGAAAACAGTAGAGAAAACCCTGAGGATTTCCCTTCCTATCACTGGCCAAAGTCCCTTTGTCAGGTGGATGGATGACACTTTTTCAGCTAAGTAAGCAAAACCCCTAGTCCTTTCCATCCTCAGTGTTTGGTAAAGCAAGGCAAAGTATGGGCAAAAGCTGCAGTTTAGAGTTGGTTTTTGCAGCTATGATCTCAGAGCAGACTGTAAGGAAAGACAGCTTAGCACCTCCTGTCCTTCTGCCTCAAGAGCAGGTAGAAGATACACAGCTCTCCTGTCTTGTATGAGAGCTACAGCAATCGGGGAGTCTTTGCATAGAAGGAAAAACAGACTGAGAAGAGAAAGCAAACTCTGAAGAGAGGGCAGAGTGCTGAACACCTGGATGTAACCAAAACGTAACGCAAAAAAGGATCTTAGCAATCCAGTTGCTTGCAGTTTCAGTACAGTATAATTCTAAAAACATTAGGAAGATGATTTGAAGTAAAATCCAAAATACCATTCTGCTTCTTTGAATTTTTAAAATTATAATTTATTCCACTTACAAAGAAGGAGGAATGGGATTTGTTGCTGCTGTTATTTTGTTCTCTCTAGCAAGTGTACAGCATTGCTTAAGTATGCAGGAAAATTGCAAGAAATCAGACCTTTTGTTATCTAGGCATTTATGGTCATTCTTACTGATGCATGTTGCACCATATGTGTCCACAGATATTTACAGAGGAACAGAAAGATAAGCTCCTGCCTCCTGGGGTGCCAGCTATCCAATTAAAATAAAAACTACAGAAATGATTAAAAGAAAAGGAGCAGGACAAAGCAAAAAAGTAGTAGTAGGGGTGGTTTATACCACAGAAGACAGCTCTCTTGTGAAGAGCAATATGTGTTAGTTTTTCCACTCTATTAATTTAAATGTAATTGCTTTAAAACATTCCATTTTTAAGATAATTTTAAATATTTATTTTCCTTAGAGTATCTGCAGGAGGTTCTGTGAAAAGCCTGTGTTCCAAAAAGTATTTCGGTCACAAATACCGTGATTGCTTGTATGGTTTTCAGATCTACAAAAGATTATTTGTGAAGAGTTCAGATTTGGAGGATAGCATGGAAGATCTCCAATACAGAAAAGGAGCTGAGAAAAAAAAGTTTACTGACTACAGCAAAAGTCAGTACCTGCCATCCTGTTGATTTCATGAAAGAATGGCACAGGTAATTAGCACAGAGAGCCAAAAACCAAGTAGAAATCGGAAGTAATGCAAACAGGGACAAAGACGGAAACAAGCTTATACAATGTTGAAAGGACAGCTAGAGTCAATATCTGGAAACAGCAGCTCAGTAAAGAGCAGCAGATGAAGCCATCATGTAATTCAAAAGCGCAAGAGAGCATCTCTGTAACAGTATTTTATAAAGATTGTACATACTAATGTCAAAAAGAAAATAACTGAGGGGAAGAGGTTGCAGTAGCTTATGTGAAGTATGTGAGACATGAGAAACTTCACAAATTATTATGAAATAATTCTGAAAAGGAATGCACAGATTTTAAAGAAGTGAGAATGATACATAACTGGAAACTTCCCCAACATATAAAACTCCAGTTTCCATAAATCACCGTGTGTTCCCAGTGGCTTTTCTCTTTTAAACACAACAGCAATTCAAAATCATCTCTAAAAAAAGAACAGTTGAGAAGCTGGACAGAGGGAAGAGTCAAAAATGGCACTAGGATTATATGACTGTGGCAATAGTGTAACAAACACACTGCCACCAACAGAGTAGGTACAGTGAAGGGAAGGGTGGCCAGTGATGGGGGCTAACACTGAGCATTAGCAGTGGGAGATCCAGAAGATGTCAGAAAGAGATTTACAGGCATAATACTGAGCAGAACGGGAAGACGTCAAATTTTTGGAGTTATTTGTGGTAGGCCAAACAGTAGTTGAAATCAAAAGATTCCTTAAGGTCCCAAAGAGCAGAACAACAGGGGAAGTGCAAAGTGACAATGGCCAGGGAAGAAATTCACAGAGCAATTGATTAAAAGAAGAAAAAAAATAGTTCTTAGGTGTGGGAAGTAGAGAGCCATCAATCACCTTTTTGTGAATATTGTGAGTGGACAGAAACCATGGAAACCAAAAAGATGAAAGAGGAAGCTGAGGCAATACAAACAGCTGTAGGAACTGAGAGGAAAATATGAAAATTGACACAGACAAAGGGAGAAACACAAGGATGATAGATGATGCACTGTACTGTAGGTGTTACATACGAGCAATCCACAATTGCAACTACAGCAATTCCTTGTTGTATAGGACATTGACGAAGAAATTGGGTTTGACCTGTAACAGTTCTCTCCTGCTTTGGAACATTTCAATTTAGTAGCAATAAAAATCCCTATGAATCCTAAATGCAATTCTAATTGTGCTTATAAATGGTAGTTTCACAAGTATGCATGTTACAATAAGCACAAATTAGAGGTAAACTAAACCTTAATTATATCTAGCAAGTTTTATGTTCTAATTAAAAATGGTATTCGAACAATAAAAATTACTTACCACCTAAATTAGCCCTGCCACAATTGTCTAGTCTTCCTAAACATTCTTTGTGTGCTCCAGCTCCACACTTAGAACATAAATAGCCTTGATAAAATGTACCCCTGTAAAATAAAATTAGGTAGTGGTACATAAGAGGTGACAAATTCCACACATAAAGGACATAAGAGACATGGCAGAAGGTATTAGAAGTCATTTGTTGTTCTGCATAATCATAGTCCTTAAAGGCTTGAGAAAAAGTGACATCTGACAAACAAGCAGCTCATCTACTTTCTGTCACTACTAGCCAATTAAAAATCACAACCAGACAGTTCTTTCAGACTACTAGTAGAATAAAAACCTCCATTTCAAATGTAATCCAAAGCTCCTTTGGAACAGTTCACTTAAAATGATACCATTATGCATCTATCCTACTACAGATCTACACTGCACTTCATCTCAGTGGGAATTCGCCTAGGCACCACGAAGAATAGGATTCAGTTCAAGAGAGTTGAAAGTTTGAATGTATATTTAAGCATTAAGTAGTTTAATAGGCTATATTGCAAATATTCTTGACTTTAAATTTGTTCATTTAAAAAAAAAAAACATCTATCATGGACACCTCAGTTAATCTTCAGAGCTGCTAATTCCTCTAACTGTCTCTACACAAGGTGGCACTTGGGAATACCCAGCTGGAGGCCCATGGAGAACAACATAGCATCCTGGGGGCTGTGTCCTGACTGCACTACAGCTGCTCCTCAGCAACAGCAGTTTGCAGCAGACACAGTAACTCAACTACACTGCTCCAAAGTCAGGAATTAGCCCTCTTGACTTTAAGTTTAGAAGGTTACACCATTTTTCATAGTCACTGAGACCTTATTGCATTGAGGGGGAAAAAAAAAAACCTAGAAGAAAGAAAAATTCTCTGAAACTCCAGGTCAGTCTGACTATTCAGGAAAAGCACTGCTAAAGAAAAAAAAAAAAATCTATGACAGGGAGGAACATACCTGAAGTTAATTTATTCCACGCCTGTGCCTAAAAAAGGCACTACCCACACTCAAACGCCCTTGCTAAAATGCTGTGCCCTCATTTTTCAGAATATCAACAATACACAACGTACAATCACAGAATGGTTTGGGTTGGAAGGGACTGTAAAGATTGTCCAAACCTTCTCCCATGGACAAGGACACCCTTCACTAGAGTGGGATGCTCAAAGCCCCATCCAGCCTGGCCTTGAACACTTCCAGGGATGGAGCATCCACAACTTCTTGCAGGGGCGGGAAAGGGAGAGACCACCACCCAAAAGAACCTTTACAATACCTTAGAAGCATCTGACAGACTTTACAAGATGTCACCCGACTGAAGGTATGCATTTTGAACTCATGAAAGCTTGTATCTGCATAGTCTGGCCGGATGTTTGACCTAAAAACAAAATTTGAAAATATGCATTAAATGAAATGTAGAACACAAGGCAACGTTCACAGCAGGAAATCTTAATCCACAAACAGATGGTTTTATTTACACTTTAATGTTTTTCACGGACAAGAATCAGAAGTATGGACTTTACCACACACCTTGAGATGAAATCTGAATTATGATATTATGCAGACCTAGTTCTTAAATATACCCTATAACTACCTTAGCTGTCACAATAAAGAGAATACTAAAAAAACTGGGTTTTATTCTTGTTTGAGTAACCAGGATCATTCTCAATAATATTTTATTATGTGAATGCACTAGGAAAAGCAGCTCACAGCCTGAGAAGCACCATATTTGAAAACATTAGCAATAATTTAGGACAGTTAGGTCATAACTCTGCAGCAATATACTGGATAACCTGAGTGTTTTCAAAACAATTAGAAAATATTCGCCAGGGTTTGGTTAGTCTTGTTTAAATGTGTTGCACACTGCCCACAGCTGTAGCTGCACACAGTAAATTTAACAAAATGAAAGATCACTATTCACAGTGCCAAGATACCAACACAATTAGCAGACTTATTTCCAAAGATCAGATTTATGCACAAAGCCCTGGTCCATTACCATACATGTGTTTTGTTTACCCTCCCTACTGATCACTTTTAAAAGGGGGTGTATAATTTAAATATGACCCACTCATCATTTGTTGCACCAGTGACTGTTTTCAGATTTATTTTAATTTTGTTAAGTAATCTATTTGATTTTTTTCTGTCATCTGTCCCATTTCCAAGACTGAATGGGAGAACAGGCATTTTCAGTGGGTTTCTTTTTTTTTTAAATTCAATAAGATCCCCAAACTAGCTTAACACTGTCAAAATCAGTAGTGATGAAATGCTAGGTACATAATTTAATATTAATCTAGACTGTATCAGACAAGAAAAAAAAATATATAGTAAGGGTTAATGTATTTTTTACTATTATTTATATTAGAATGTTTAAGACTCCATAAAGTTCTGGTATTTTTTTAGCAAAAAACATAGCAAGGCATGATGCATAGGAATTAAAATAGGAAAAAAAATCCTGAGGGAAGGAATGCAAGAATCTACAGTACTCAAAGGAAAAACCAGAAGCTTTTCCGACATAGAAAATTACATATTCTTCCATTAAAGTTGGAGATCCTTATAATACATAAGAATGAAACTTACAAGTTAACTTCCAGACTAAAACACAGACCAGCCACAAACTGCAATGAAACATAGATAACCACGCAAGCATCAATCCCTCTTGGACAGAATTAAAAGGCTTACAAAAAAACCATTCAAAGAATCTGTTTAAGTATGCAGTGTTAGAAAGGTCAATCTTCAAATCCACCTGCTGAAAATGAACATGCTGAAAATGAAACTGTACTCAAAAAGCAAAAGGAATTTTGTTTTTATGCCTGAGAATAACCTTACAATCAGTACTGGTTTTAATTATCTCCTTATTTCTTATTTTAATTTCTTCTCTAACATGCAAGATGTCAATACCACAATTCCTGCTAACTGAAAGAGGTGTGCATACTACCCATCCACAGCAGGAAGGTACAGTAACAGGATAAAATTAATCTCAAAAAAGTAAAGAACTTTTTAAAACAGGACAAAAATAATTATTATTTTTGGGCTCTTAACTTGGTACAGCCTGTATTTCATAACGTGTCTGCCAGAGGGTTGCCAAAACTTCTTCAGCTGTACTCCAGGCAATCCTGAAAAACCCCTAGAACAAATTATAGGACTTAACTCCCAACAAAAGCTCATTTTTATCGACCATTTGGTTCAGACCAGGACATCGTGCAGAACTATGTTCAAAGTACGATCCAAAAGTGCAAGACTCACGAGATTGAAAGCATATCAAATTAAACCTAACAACCTGACCATTTTTCAAGAACAAGCCATAGAAAAAATTCCATTCATTTAATTAGAAAAGGATCAATCTTCAAAAATAATAACCATAAGTGGGTCAAAAGAAAAAAAAGTTACAACCTCATACAGAGAGTAGTTTAACACATGCATGTAACTACGCAACTTCCTTCCATTTGTAAAATTCTCCTTCATTCTTCTCTCAGGCTATCTTCCACAAAGATTGAAATGCATGAACTACTCAAAATATACCTCCTATTAACAGAACAAAGATGATACAGTGTATTCATTCTTCTTTATATTAAAAGCAGTATTTGAAAAGAACAGCGCAAAATAAGAAACTGTATGCTTACTCTGGAGACAGAGTGCTGTAAAGCGAAGAACAATATAGGAAGATATTTAGTGATCCAACAAAACCCAGAAAAATAAAATCAATGTGTACTGTCTACTGCAAATGTAGAGGTGGAATAAGGAAAGCTTTGTAGGAGAACATACAGTGCAATGCTAACTGTGGACAGGAAAACACTTGCACATTCTGCTACCTGACCAGTAGCATTATGCATTATGGCAAATCCACTTCTGTAGTCCCATCACATCAGACAAGTCTGAGATGATGCACTATACCAGCATGTATGGAGCAGTAAGCCTTTTAATGTAAAGTCTGAAACTTACTTAATCTAGGGGTTTGGTATTTTAGTTTTCAATATATTTCTTTTCCAAAATCAAAAATAACACAAAAATAACCAAACCTGACTGATACGTCAAAGTTTCCAATTAGAGATTAAGCACAACTCATCTGTGACTAAGTCCAAATACTACAAGGACCATAGGAAATTTTTTCCACAAAACTTTTCAAACTCAATATCACACACTATGCTTTAAGTTTTTAAATACAGCAAATAAAGCTGCTAATGTGAAATAGTCATGACATAGCATACAACTTTTTATAGCCATGTCCAACCATAAAGAAGCTCTTCTAGTTACAGCATGGAAGCCTTACACTGACACCCTCAGAACACAGAGCACAGCTCTCACAACACAGTATAGAGAACATTTCATCCTTTTCAAATCTACTTCCCAACCTTTAGGCAAGACAGAAAAAAACCCGAATATTTATGTTAATATTAATTTTGAGAATCATACTATTTTCCTCTTTAGAAGAAGGATTTCTTGTTGGAGACAAAAAAAGGAAACCCAGACATGATTCTTAGCAAAATTCAAATGTTTTGAAGCAATTAATAAAATTTGAGTCTTAAACTGGGTTCCTTTGCCATCACAGTGGGACAGCCAAGCCCTCCTGCAGACTCCTCAGTCCTTCCTACCACAACTACTACTATTATGAGGTGCCCCAGGCAGGAAAAGAAACCAATGTTCTATTTCTGCTGTCAAACAATCTTGATGGGTGGCCAGAGCAGGAAGTCACTCATACACCAGAAATACTTAATCGGAAGTAAATAGTGACAGAGAACACGTTCCTCATTTTATTGTAAAGCTCTCTTATTTTTACAAGCAACAGCAATGTGGGGAGGGAAAAGTAGTTTCCCTTTGTCTCTTCTACTTTTTCCCCAGGCACTTTTAACTTCTCCACTCCAGCAGAGATAAAATGTCAATGTGAATCTGTTATTAGGACAATTTTTCCAATTCTCTCCTCAATTCAGCACCAGAGATTTTATAAGGGACAACTACAAGTGCCCCCTCCTGCATAGTGCTGGAACCCCACAACCAGATTTACTCCAGTTGCTACTGCAGTGGCCTTGGGCTGCCCCTGAGCCTTCAGCACAAAGCTTTCTTGTTCCAATTTACTTACAGAATATTAGTCCCACAGGGACCAATTCACTGCTACACCACCACCCCAGAGACCTGCAGGTGTGTATCTCGCAAGTCTCTGCACGAGCCATGGGAGCCACCGTTCCAGGGACAGAATAACCATCGTCTTCAGTCCATCCTCCATCTCTCAATAGTCCCTTTGTCTTTAAAGTTTTGCAAGTTCAGTGTAGCTACCAGGTGTCTTTCAATTGTCTTTCATATCATCAGACTTTGGAGCACTCCTTGTGCATGTGAAATATTCTCCTTCTAAAAATATTCTCTCCACATTTACAGTGACACTTCTCTCCACTAACTCGTTCTCTTCAGAAGAGTAAATTGGTCATAGGCCAATCTCGTCCCGCCCACATAATGCAGCACCTTTATAAACGGTGTCAGGAAGTGTCATGTTATCAACCATCCCCCACAAGCCTCTGCAGACAAAACCCATTCTAGAAATCATCTATGCTTAGATTAATGGCACAGCTGACCACAGTAATGATATAGATAGCCAAAAATTGTCTTGTCAGACCAGACGTCTAGGTGCTTATTCCTATGCCTACAGAATAAGGAATAAATTCTTTTGACTATCTTACCTCAAAATACCGAAAATAATTGTGTGTATGAAAAAAATGAAACCATTTGAACTACAGTTTTCTCACACTAGAGGCTGGGATAACACATCAGAGACTTAAAACTCATGCTTAACCCTCAAAACAAACATGTCACAATCAAAAGACTAACACTTAAGTCAAAAAAAAAAGCAATGAACCTTGGCAATCTTGACATATCCATCTGTGTAAATTCTAGACCCCGTTTTACAAACCTGAACTTTGATTATCTTTGATCTGAAGTGTTGCCAAGGTGCATATGCAATGAACTGTGTGTCATTAGTATCAAACAACTTAGATAAGATGTGTTACTATAAATTCCTTACTTAATCAAAGCCATATTCTGATGAGAAAACATTTGAATCAGAATGCGTCTGAAGAGCAGTAGAATATCACAGGCATTCGGCTCCCTTATAGCAACGATTTAGGGGTTTATCAGCATTCTTACATTCATGCTTGTTTCCTACAAGGAAAGCTATACAGAGTACCTTTCACAACAGGCTGGAATAAACAAATAAATTACGTCATCTTCAGGGGGGTAGGCACAAATATACTTTCTTTTACTGTCAGTTAAAGTATCTCTACACAGGTAGGGTGTACAAAATAAAATGCACCAGGAATACTACTAAACATGCAGCCAAAAAACTCCATCTTTTCTACTAAATATGTAATTACTATAGATGTATCCCAAGAGAATAAATAAAAGGCTGAGAGATAGCTTATTATGTAGCTCCTTCCTCCTATTTTCCCAGGTGGAAAATAAATATATTAAAATCCCATTAATCCCATTAAATCTTCATTTCCAGAAAGGACATATTTCTAAATACATAAAAAATGAAAAAAATCTTGGTTTATAGATTTTTCAATACTGAGTACATCTCTCCTTGGATGTTTAGCACTTCAGATATTTCAGTATTAGCCTTGGAGACCAAGAACTATTGTCTCAAGTTTGTCTTGCATGGACATATTACTGAAAGCTTACTGGCTGCCAACAAATCTAACAGAAATATAATCAAGGGATAAAATGAAATATTACATTTGTTAGATTAATTAAATCCTCACACCAAGTTTAAATATTAAATAGGAAATTAATAAAATGCAAACCACATGGCCTTTACTGAAAAGGAGTATACAAAAGAGAAAAAGTGGCATTATGAAAATGCAAGAGTAGAAGCAAATAAAACATGCAGTCTTTGGCTCCTGGTTAGAAATATCAATCTCATAGCACAAAACAAGCAAGAAGCTATTTAACAGCAGAGAGCACTGCAAAGTGACCATCTTACGGCTTCACCTCCAGCAAGGAGTTAAAGGAAGGAGACCGCAGAACACAGCGCAAGGGAAAATTCTTTTATTATAAATCTATTTACCATTGCATTTAATGCTACTAATTAGAAACTGTAGTTTAAACAACCTGCAAGGTCCAGTGCTGTCCTCCACTAGTGACCAGTTCTCTCTTTCTCGCTGTATTTTGAGGGCCACTTCTTTTAATTGCTTCCCTGGCAGCTTTTCAATACCAGCTTGACTTCAGCAATTAAGACCTCTCCAGATTTCCCCCTCCCTGGGTCTAGGCCACTGAAAAGGTGTTGCTTAAACCCACTACAAACAATTCAATTAATGTTGAAAAATTACTACTCTGGAGTACTTAATTAAAAACTCAACCTCTCTTTCCCAAACTTCAAGTATTTTTAAACTTTTTTTTTTCTTAAACTGGAAGGGAAAATGTATCACAGGAAGGGAAAAAAAACCTCTTCAGAAGTTTGATATTCCTGGGAGATATGCAGACAAGAAGCACATCCATGCCTAATCACAGCATGTATAGGAAAAGAAAGAATGAACATTTCACACAAAGAGAAATGCAAAAGTAACCCTTTGCAAACAGATCAAGAAAGTTCCTTTCAAAAGTGAATTGGCTGCAAAAGAAGATAGTATCAGCAAGAGCAAGTGCTGAGCCAGGTACTGTGGGGTAGATCACTGCTATTAAATACAGAGAAAGCAAAGGCCTTGTAAACATTGACTGAATCAAGTAAGTCATTCTTAGAGGACTGATGGATAAACCTCTCAGAAATCATTTAGGCCCAGAGATGTTCCTCCAGTCTGCCATAGCTCAGCAGCACTGGCACCTCTGTGACAAGAGCAACCTTCTCTTCCTCCAGCAGCAATTCCACAATAGTTTTCTGAGTAACATGAAACAGCAGCAATTTCTTGGCTTGGAAACAGGCTGTCGAGCAGCCACAGGTTCTGCGTAACAGTACAGTGAGACAGCTGCCCTTTCTTTGGGGTTGACAGTTCTCCCCAAAAGGGAAAAACATGCTAGGAAGTTCTAATGATACGTCTTATTTCTGGGTATGACTTTTTTTCACAGAAATGCTATTTAGGTCAGGTCTAGAAAATCCTTTTCCCACCTCAGTCTCTTCAAGAAATGTAATCATGTCACAAGAAATTATGCGGAGTTCAGTTGTATGTACGTGCTTGAAAAAACGTCTGTCATTTTGAAAGTACATTATATTTGAAACTGAATAGCCATTTCACTTGATTAAAACTCGGCTTTAGAGAATAGTTAATGCACGTATGCCCACTTGTGAGCCCAGAGACGTAACAAATAAGTGGATGCGTGAAGCATCAGATAAAGAGTCTCCAGTGAATTGCAATTATTTTAAGTATTAAAAGAAGAAATACTACAGGGAGCTCAGGTAAAACTCTGTACCTTGACTCTCCTCAACTCTCAACCTCAAGTTAGACCTTTGCATTTCAGAGCTGGTATTATTCTGCACTCCATGTTATGCTTGCAATAATTTGAAATGCTCCCTACAGAACTGTTCAGAATTATGGACACCCTGAGCACAAACTGCTGAAGATCATTTTCAAGTGTATGTTACATGAAATCTGATGCTGTGCTCATGCAGTATAGTTTATAAAGAAAACGGCACAGGTTAATACCTCTGGATACTAAAAATTTTCATTCCAGATTTACTTACTGTATAAATAATTGGCATCACTGCAGAAAATGCATTGGTAAACCCAGATCTAACATAAGTATTTCTAAGATATTAGTTGCTAACAGAAATTATTTATGAACACATCCTAAAAAATTCCTGGTTTTTGCCAAAGTGACCTCCTTCCAAAATTTTACACACCTTAAAATTTAGCCATGACAATTGGTACTAAGCATCTCGGAGAATTGTGGAAAATTTTTCTAGCACTAAAATATAGCTATTGTCACATATTCAAATGCTACCTAGACAGTTAAAAAAAAAAAAAAAAAAAAAAAAAACCCACACCAACCCCACAACCAAAAAAAAAAAAAAAAAAAAAAACAAACAAACAACACCAACCCCACAACAGGAAGCCATGGATGTTACTGTCAAACACGACTAAAAGCCCTCAGCCAAATCTCATATGAAGGATTTCAAAGTTGGTCTCAAGACGTGTTCACCCTCACTCCCTGCTGTGACATGCAGCAGACGTACCCTTAGGATCCCACTCCCTACAAACAACCAGTCTTACATTTACACTATACTTACTTTCCACTCAAAGTAGTTCAGCTCTGTACTGAATGGTGTGATCACCATTTCAACTGATCACACAACACACTGTCATCTAATAGAAAGGCATTTGTGCAATAAAAAAGTAGAGAGCGGAGAGAAAGACACAAGTAATTTACAAATAAGTAAAATACAAATAAGTATTCCTTTTTGAATCTTTACAAGGATTTTATTATTTACCAGAAAAAAAAAAAAGGCATTCCTAAGAGATATTCTCACTAGAGGTGAGCAATGTCATTTCACAAAGGATGATTTTCAGGTTCTTTTTTACCTTCTCTTCTCAGGAGCAATGCTGATTACTTACAGCTAATTCATTTTCTCTGTTCTAGCTCGGCTGTTATATTTCACAATCATCTTTGAAAATGCTATTTACTGAAGTAATCAATCAATCAATTCTCTATATGCTAATACTCAAGCATTCTGGTTTGTCACATCAAAGAGTCTTCATCAAGAAGACGTTATAAAATTAAATTAACCATATCACAAGTAAATTGTGCTTTTGATCAAGAACGCGCAACTTGTAAGAATTTGCTAGGAAATTTGCTTATTTGATCATATGATGAGTGGCTTTTTTGAGATCAAGGAAAGTATCTTGTTAACTTTTTGGAAACATACTGCATTGTTTCAAACAAGATAATGGCTTTCCTTTTTCTTTATCAGTTTCCTTTCCCAAAAAGGATGGGAGATGAACTGCTTTGAGCTAATCTATTCCTGTATAAAATTTTTGATCACTACCTGATAGGAACAAAGCTCTGTCACACATTAGTATTTGTAAATCAAAAGCATCAATACTTTATGTACTTCAATATTCACTGGCTGAGTCTTATTTGTGAAAGTTCTAAGTCTTACAAATCCGAATTTACCAAGTTGCTTGTATTGATAAGCTTTAAATACTTTATAATATACATTTAACATTTAACTGAATCTATTTTACACTTAACTGAAGACAAGTCTATGTTTTGGAGTCAAAAACTGTGAAAATACAGGATTTATACAGCCATTCACTTGTAAATTACTCGAGAAATACCTGTATCTAAGAAAAAAAGGTAGCATTGGTTTGCAAGGAGAAGCTAGGACATCTATTCATATAACCAGAGTATCAAGACAAACACATAACACAGCATTCCATGTTTTAACACTGAAGATAACTCCTGCACAAAAAAAGCCAATATTAAGATGGTGGTACTTTATTTTTATGATGGAGTCACTACAAAATTTATTTCACTGAATTTTAAGAAGCACTAATTTTCATAGTAATATACCTCACACATTGTAAGGTAAGTTGTAAATACAAAGATTGGGATATCTTTGATGTTTGTGAACTGGAAGACATAATATTAAAGTATATTTATCATCTTCAGGTGTTTACCCACTCTTTTCATAAATTCTGGTTTGCTTTCACATTTTACACTGTCCTTACACTGTGCTCTTAATCATACATAGCATCTTCACACCGTTCTTGTTGTGTCCGGAATAATCTAAAGAAATTTTATAACTATAAATATGTTGTGAATGATTGCTTATAACCCTGAAAAACATTTGATCAAAACCAACTGGAATCACAGCAAAGAACAGGCAACCATTCTTCTTTAACAGACACGAAGTTGGCATTCATTTTTGCAGTATTGCAATATTTATACTGATGAAAAAACCCCAGGCAGACATGTTTGTTTATTGCTTTGGTAACCTATGTGAGGTTGGTACAAGTGAAACACCTCTGCAGGTTATTTGAAAAATGCAGCAGACATCTAAGGCTTTTAAGGTGCTCTGATAAGAAAGCTTTAATTTGTCAGTGTTCAATATGTCAGAGCTCAAATATTCTCTCAGAAGAAAGCTTAATGCGCATGCATTATTAATGCACTATCTGAGGGAACAGATCTATTTGAGCAGAATCTGACCAATGTCATTAGACACAGAGTGCAAAGTGAATTTGAAAATGCGAAGGATAATAGGTAAGAGAACACTTTTCACCTACCTTGTGTCTTGTACTAGTTTTCTTTAAAATTTAGAAAATTAATGAGCTCTAGTTACAATTTATGCAGTTTCCCTAATCTAAATTGTTGTGCACACACCTACCAGGTTTGATAATCAATGAATCTCAGGGTTATTTTCTTACTATCAGATGATATGTTCTGTGTCCCTTGAGTTGCAAGACGTGACTTACGTCGAACTGAAGCAGCAATTTTTCAAAAACATGTTAGACTCTACCTGAGCTGTTGCACAAACTCTCTAGTGACCCAAAACAAAGTACAGTGTAATTAAAACTAAAACCACTACTTTTTGAGGGCTGTACAGCTTTCATGTCTGAAGTCTTTTATTTAGGTATGTAAAAGAAAAATCAGATTCATTAACTCCATACCCTAATCACTATAATGAACCTGTTTCCCACTGATTTTTCAGGCATTACTAATTAGACATGACATTAATATTGCTATTTCAGCTACAGCATCTAGGCAGAAACTACAATCATAGTACTTCAGAAGGTGAAATTTTAACTGTTCCTCTGCCTGCAAGATGTTTTCATAAATTTCTCAGTTTGTGAAAGGCAGTAGTTGCGTAAGGCCTAATTAAAAGGTGTGTTACAACACTGTTGCAAGAGACTTTACCATTTTGATTCTGTGTGTCTTGAAATCCAGCAGGACTAAACTCAAGCTGACACAGCCATGAGCAACCTAAGCCCTGCAGAAGACTGAAGTTGAAAATCTCCACGCACCTCTTCCAACCTAAATTCTTCTTTAAATTGCATTATGTATAAGACATTTCTATACTCAAGTTTGCTGACCATCATTTTTAGAGTGGATTACAAAGCCCAGCTGAGAAAGGCTTAATTAAATTAGAAACTGGACAACATGATGACAAAATAAATTCAGCACAAACCAGCACAAGACATTGCATGTCATATTACACTAATGGGTTCAAATATTCTCAGTGGGAAACTATAATCTGCAGCCTTTCATGGGAAAGATCTCTGCTGTTGTGACAATGAGAACACACACCTGCTTCATGCTCTACTGTGATCAAGAAACAAACTACACACACAAAGAAGTATTTAGTGGATGGAAGCGAATATTAAGTGTCAGCATGAGACAGACGTAGCAACAACCAACAGATTTTCTTTCAGTATTTATTCTGTCATCTCATGAGAAAATTGAAGAATTAAATTCTTCCCTACAATGATGAGAAAAGCAATTGTTCTATAATAAGAAATTAAGCCTTGTAATTAGCTAAGGAGTAATATAACTGTGGTACATACATTGAATATGTATATATGCATACAACAGAGGAGGAAAACTTCAACTTTCAAGGCATTTTTTTCTTTCTACAAAGAATGGTTAGCATAAATTCATTGACACAAATATTACTCAACTATTTTTAAAAATAAGCATTTTTAAAACCAAAAAGCATGTGTAGAAGAGCTTTCTAGGGAAAAAAATACCAATCAACACTCCTACCTTTGAGCATAAGCTGAATAACATGAAAGTATAGAATATTTTATGTAATCTGTAGGTATATTATGAGACATTACATATCTGCTCTGGTTCTTCTGGTGTTTTTAATAGAGGAAGAAATTAGACAGGATGTGCTACTAGAAATTATAAAAGATTTTGTCTCACACAATAAGTTTTTGAGGTTTTAAATGGCCTAGTAATGGCAAATAAACCATGCACTTTATCACATTGCTGACAAACTTTCATTCAATACATGATGTCTCTAATTTGGCTGAATGGAAACAGTAATTTGGCTGTACACTTCTACCAATATTATCTTGGATATGGAAAGACTTTGCATTTAAATCAATGCTATTTGAAACGCTAGACCAAATTTAAACATTCCATGTCTAGTACAGTAAAGTCTTTGCAGCACTATCTTTGAAAAGATGCTTATTTACCCTTGCAGCTGAAGGCTCATCCACTGCTATGAACAGAGCTCCAAGAACAAAACAGCAGCTGTTCAAATTGGCCACTGTCACAGTTAAGCATCACATCTCTTCCAAGGCAATAAGCAGGTTACACTCCCCTTTTGCATGCAGAACTTCCACTCACCAGTGAGAAGAGGCACATCAAGACAGAACTCAGGCGCTTACCATGATGGCTCCTCTTAAAACATCCTCCAGTGGTCTCTGCTAGACAACTTCACAAAAACTTATCAAACCCACCAACCAAAACTTAGACTTTAAGAGCTTGACTGGAATACTAACTATGCTGCCCCAGTGTGCTGCTTCATTTTATTGTGATCTACAAAATCCAGTAGTCCAAAAGAACCAACAGTTTTGGGGGGGGGGTGGTATGGGTAAATGAGCAGCTTCAGCTGTGGCTATTCTGTGTATAGGTGAACAGCATCAAACTCAGTGGTGCAGCCAGACCACAGTATCATTGTTGTACGAGGATGGGCTGTATGAAGAGACTTCAAGAACACCAATGAAATTCTTCGGAGAAATAGAAATCGTAGTGTTTGGTATTATATATTCTCTAAATAAAGCAACGGTGTCAGGAAAACAGCAAATACACACTGTAGGAACAAAGCTGTAATACAAATAAAAACAATTTACTCGGTTTCCTATGACCAGTACCCCAGCATTTCCAACCTCCCTCAGAATAAAACTCACCACACACTACAGTAAGAGATCTGGCTAAGAGGTAGAATATTTTCACAGATTTGTGAAATTTGCTTTCTAACAGAAACTTACTAGCTGAAAAGCAACACTCTGGAAATTGCACTGGGGTTTCATGTATCCTTACTTTAGGGATTTTCCATACCATGTATGCCTAATGTATTCCTGCCCTCTGCACCTAAATCAAGTCGAGCTGGCAAGGCAGTATTCTCCTCTATTTCATACTTCATCAGTAACATAAGCTTCCCATACCTGGAGACAAATTCTCACCTCAACAACACCAGCATCTCAACAGTAGGTGCTTTTTCAGCAAACAAACTATCACTATTTAATATGCCAGTATAAGCATTGAAGTTCCCCCCCTCAAAAAAATAGAAATTACAGTCCAGCTAAAATAATTATGCCTCTAAAGACAGTTCTAGTGGCAACAAGGTTAATTCTTACTTTAAAAATAACAAGAGAGATCCTAGTTTGTTCTCTTATTATGTTCTTAGATTAACATTTGCACAAACCTAACTTCAACACACTGCTATCCCAAAGGAATTGAAATTTCTGCCTGGAACTCAGTAAACAACATCACTTCTGATAATCAAAACCCAGTATTATTGATCCCTTCAACTGTGATGGTTTTGCAGTCTTGTAAAATTTTTAAGTAATGAGAATAATTTTGTCCATAGAAGCAGCACTTATAATTGTATGTGATGAATAAGAGCATAATTTCAACCATGGCTACTTTTCAGAGCAGAAGAGTTAATCTACACAGTAGACAACGAGAACCCTGAAAACAAATCAAACCAACCAACAACCATTCAACATGCTTGGCTTAGTTTATTCCCAAATAAAAACTCTTGTGTCTCAACATGCACTAGAATACAATTATTGCTACATGCACCAAGGTATGTTTTGAGACAGATGCTGAGGGAAACATGCAATGAAGTCAAACTCATGTAATGGAGTGGTAATAATGCCACTGCATCATGGTGCACCTCAGCCCTGATCCTACTGCTCCAGCCCTGGTGCCTTAACCAGACGGAAGGAGGTTAAACTAGAGGTGTGGCTTTACAAGAAGGACAAACATCCATGCAAGACACCACCACCCATTTTCAAAGACCAAGTCCATCTGCCAGAGAGGAAACAGTGACACATGGACTTGTCAACCACTGAGGTGCTGCTTACTCTTACAGGCAAGCAGCAGCACCAACCCCTGTTCACAGAGGCACACTCCCAGCAGCTGAGCAGTGCTGGCTAGGTGCCTAGCATTGCATGAGGGGCAGAGCTGCACTCATGCAGCAACACAAGGAGGGGCAGGGGAGAACAGTCCTGCACACAACCATCAAAATGCCTGAGAAGAATTGGGGAAAAAACTCAAAGTGCTCTCCCCACTCTCCTTAGCTCCTTGCCTGACTTATGGTTTGCTTGGTTTGGTTTCTTGGGGCACTGGGCCAGGACTCCTGAAGAGTGATGAAGATTTGCAATGCTGAGTTCCTCACCTCTCATACGTGTGTTAAGTAAATATAATTGTGGTATTATACAAAGTACAGCACGGAGAGCAGAGGGACAGAAAAAGGGACACATGCCAATAGACACCTCTTTCCACCCCAATTACGCCATCCAGAAATTTTTGCCAAAACATGTCATTTTTACCTTCAGCAAGATGGGAAACGTAGTAAAGAGGCTTGATTATATCTGTCCAGCCCAGGGTCTCCTTCCTTATGTTTCCTTTTAAATCATAAACACTCACCACACTGAGGTTTTTAAAAAATATGCATAGTTTATGGGGAAGTTTCACTCAAATCAGCTCACAATGGCCTTTTTTCCTGAATCCACACACATTTAGGACCACACTGGGAGCCTCTCACTCCCCCTATTTTTCTTTCCATAAAACGACCATCACCCTGTCATCCAATTCCCTTGTGAATGTTTTAAATTTAATCACAATACCCAAGGTGTCAATAGTCATGTTCGTCTTTCTGACAAGAATCAGAAATGGAAATAAATTTCATGCTGCATAACAATAATGTAATCTGCAGTGCTGCAACTCAACAACTTACTTTTCAAGAAGTCTAAAGCAACCTCATTTTACTTTAAAACATATAAAGGAATGCAGCCCTTTGAAACTAAATACCATGCAACTTGATTCAGGTACTAACTAATATTTTAGATAAAAGCCACTAGAAAAGATGCCAGGATCCCCCCTCAAACCACAAGCATCACCTTTCAAAAACATACTTCAATTAGTCAAAATTAAAATGGGATGGGAAAAATGTCACTATTATGATAGACATTTATTGTTAAAATAATTAATGTTTCCCCGTGGTTGCTTAAGACATCATTACTAAAACAGTTTTAGCAGCAAAGTTGGAAAGTACTACATAGCCTAGAGTGCCCTCTTCCTTTTCCAAGACGAATTTCAGGGAAATACTGTTGATGAAGATGTCAATCAGTTTTTTCTCAGAATGTCAAATAAAATAACTAGACTGTATTAAAAATTGGCAAAAGTTCATCATAATTTAAGCAAAATCCTTACATGAGTGATGGATGCGATTCTACCCTAATAAAAATATACTTACAGAGCCATCTGAAATTGTTCAAGCCATTTTTTCTTCAAGTCTTTAGTTTTGCAATAAACTTCTAAACCATTTTCACCTTGGTTATGAATGAGGTAGAAGCCATAAGACCACTGCATAAGAAGATTGATAATACAAAGGTCATAGTTATGAAGAAAGGAAAGGGGGGAAAAAAAACCCTAAAAATAACAAAGCATTTGTATATTCTTTAATTCATTAATTTTGGGAACAGCAAGACACATTATTGTGTTCCCTTAGAATGACTTACTCAAACATTTTAATTGTATCAAAATAAAGTTGAAACTTCTAAATATTCACTAAGAAATTGTATTTACTTTTTAAACTCTTGCAAAATGCTTCAAATTCTTGCTAAAAATAAGCATTTTATGTGAATTAGCAACATATATTTACCTTCTTATTTTCTTTATCAGTAGTGGGATTATTTGTAATTTTGTATTTCTGAAGATCTATTATTTCCTTCATTTCGTAATTATCCCCCCTCCGTTTGCAAACAATGACAGCTAGATCAAACAAGAAGATATGCCTATGAAAATACAATACAGAGATGGTTAAAAACACTCCAGAAAGCCAACACCAAAAAGTCTTATTTTACACACTTTTGCCAGTGGCACTTAAATTTTGAAGACAAAGAGCTAAACTACTGGCTAATAAAACAACCAACACTGAAAGTATTTTTGATTAAGACTGACTCCTTGTAAGGGACTCAGTGATCTTAAATAATAATGTAATAACTAATTTTCCATTCGTAACTTTGCACATTCACTTGGTAAATGGCAGACAGGCCCAGTGAATGCCCACCAGAATGGAAAGCCCCCAAGAAGCAATGGGCTGGCTTCAAATCTACAGAGTTACTTAACAGGTTTTCAATAGCAAACACCACAAGGTATGCCATCACCTGTCTTGCCTTGCACGCTTGTCCAACGTTGTTATCCTTATTTCCCCATCACCTTGAGGTCTCCCATACTGTAAGAGGGAATGGTTCTGAAACAGAAGCAGAATGTATGATTCCATACAGCAAAAGTATGAACATAACAACACATTCCAGTGTTAGACCACTCACTTCTTTTACCCCAAAAAACGACTTTTCAGACCAGCAAACATCTTTTCCTCACTACCATCTAAACTACATACTATAAAGAATCAGTCCATTCTAGTTTTGTCTTCAAATGGGAAAGGATGTCCCATTACAAAAACACCTAAGAGTCACTGTACACATACAAACCTTTAACTATGCAAATATATTTAACTACTGACAGCCAGAAAAGCAGAAATTTATGCACTCTAATACCCATGTCATTCTAAATCAAGCATACTTATACTTAAATATTACCAAGAATACTATAAATTCATATGAAATGAGGAAAAAATACATCTATCAATATTTTTGATCAAAAGTGATTTAAAAATTGTATGTAAATTAAAAACATCACATACCAAATTCTCTATTGATAGTTGAAACTGTCTAATTTCACGAAGAGTTTCATTATCTCTCTTTACTTCATTTACATATTGAGCCAAGTCCTAGAGTACCAACAAGCAAAAGGGAGGAAAAAAAATAACTTTTTAATAGCAAAAATACATTTTTAATACATTATTTTACTGCTTTAATACATTATTTTGACAAGTTTATTTCTAATTTTATCTTTGACTTAACTACATATTTAGTAATTTCTCTTGAAATTCTCTTTATCATTCAAGAATTACCAATACGTATGCCTAAATAAAGAAGGAAAAAAGTATCTGCATATCTTCAATAATACAACACTCTTCATGGTATCTATTGGAACATGAATTTAGTATCAAAAAAGAGGGAAACAAGTAATAAATGCTAAAAAAGAGCTGATTTTTTCTGAATTTCTTTAGTGTCTTATTTTCAAGATTAAAGATGGAAATATAATTTATGCAGCACACTACTGAAAAAGCAGTCAACATCCCATATCTGAGGTAAATAGGAAAAAAATAGAGACTATAGTAGAAAACATCTATAAGGCAACTCAAAAGCAGAATGTAAGGTGTAAATGAATCATAAACCTGGGTGCTTATTAGAAGAGAAAAAGCTGTGGCCCCAGTAGTGGGATTTTGCTCTTACTGTCACACAGCAGAGAGAAGCCATTACACAGCAGATTTTAAAAGGGATATACTACCTGAAGTCACAGAGATCATTATTGTGCCCTTTACCAGAACATGTACTGTACACATTTCACTGAAGGCTTTAAAATGCTCTGAACATGCTTGAGTAATAGTGACAATTTGCTGGGGTTTCTCTGTTTATGGCTAGAGATGAGGAGTGAGCAGAAAAGGTAATTGGTAAGGTCAGGGATGCTGAGAGCAGCAGTTGGAAAAGGCATTCTCATCTTCCTAACTTGCTTTTACAGTATCCCTTCAATACAGTCACAAATTCAGAGGGTGGGAGGAAAATACATCTTCTTCCTAAGATGTTTTTAATCAGAATCCGTGAATAGCTGCAGTCATTATGCTAGTTTCCCAAATGGATCTGTGCAGGATACATTCACATCAGTCCTAAAGACTTAGCTTAGAAATTAAATAATGTCCTTTTCTTGCTGCTAAAAGAAATCCAACAGCATAACTCTACCAAGAATTTTCTTTTCTGGGGGGCAGTACCACTTTGCTAGCAGTTTTTCCAAAGACATTTTCTTTTTGAGCAGAGACACCAGGGTTTTTATGAGCAAAACACCAATGCTACACTGTTATTTCTACTACAGTGGCAGGGACTACAGTAAATCAGAATGGGAACAATGCTGCAACCTAAAGGAAAGACGCTCATACCTCAGGGGGTTTGTGGGTTTGGAGAGGGTGGGGGTGAGGTTTTGTGATATTTTGTTTGGTTACATCCTGCCAGCCAGCATGTATCTGCCACAGCCACTCTGGCAAGAGATTTCTTTGATTTTTCAGTCCAACAGACACCAACTATGAAGAAAGCCAGCAAATGGGAATGAAAAAGCAGGAGTAAATATAAAACAGAGTTATTTTCCTAGCCAATTAGCAGCAACCAGGATGCATGGCTTGCTACTAGATGGATGAAACACTGTGCCATCTCTTTTCAGGCACCTCTCCGAGGGAAATTATCATGGTGTCCATCCCTCTACACTCTTTGCACAAAAATGGATAACAAAATAGGGAACTAAAAATCTCATTTGTGAGCTGGTTTGTATTCCAGGCATTCAAGGCAGTCACAAAATAGGAGACAGCTGTGTGACCCAAAACTAACTTAGTCTGACTTCAGCATCTACTGTGGAACATACAGATTACAATGGGAGATATAATTTATGTCACATTGGCTCCTTTCCCCACAAAGACTAGAAAAAACTCCGCAATTCCAACACATGAATGTCACCATCTTGAAGCCAAGTGAAGCAGACCTGTGCTTTGTTTCTGAAGCTGTGCAGAGGAACACATATTACCTCATGCACAAGGCAGCACAGCTATTCTATAAAGCTATCCTATAAAGTATTTGTTTGTACCACTTGCAGGTGATTGTATAGTGACAGGTACCCTACCTCCAGAAAGATGCGACTGCTTTCAAAGGTAAAGCCACAGAGATCATATTAGGATGACAGAAAAAGGTCTTGTGAAGAAAGATAGCTGTCCATCACACTGGGAAATTACTGACCTTGATTCAAATTGGCTTACAGTAGTAGAAATATTTCTAAATTTCAGAAGCAAGACCAACATGATTGAAACACCTGTTTTTCAGCAAATGCAAAAGTAACCCGAAATGGGGAAGTTCCATTTCACAAACCCTCTGCTTCAGAAAACTACTGAACTTGTTTCCCAGACTTGAACAAAACCCTCATCTTTATACTTGCCATGACATAGAAAGCTCACAGGAACCTGTGAAAACATGTTTGAAATGTGAAGAACATGATCTCCTCCAGGAAATACAGTTCTGAGCTACCATTCTAACTGCCAGCAGACATAAATCCTTCACTGCCATAAATACTCACCTTCATTGCATCAAGTGCCAGTTTTAGATTTGCCTTCTCCATGGGATCAGCAGTGTGCTTTACCAGCTCCTGTGGACAAAGCAGTTGAAACTTTCCACCCAATGTCTGTCACATTTTAAATTGACATCATCATTGCTCATCCCCACCCCCCAAAAAATAAAGCAGAAAATACAACCCGAGAATAGGCATTTTCATCCCCACAGTGAGCAGCCTGTCAGTGAGTGGGGCCTATTGCAGTTAATTGGCAAGTGTTTAGTAATGATTGCTGTACAGCCTAAACACTGACTTTAGTTGCTAATGAACCATCACGAGAAGTGAATTTAGTCTGTCTAGTGCTTAAAACTTGCCAAATCAGATCATTACTGTATGTGCATGCTGGAAGCCCAGGTAAACAACACAAGTTCATTTACACATAGCTACATGGTATTTCATCCTCTTCCAAAGCATGCACTTGTCCACAGACAGGGATCCATACTGGCAGTAAAACCTCAGCTGAAGCATGCACAGCTTAAAAGTCACTGTCTCATTATACCTAAGAGGAAGCTGACTCAGAAAACATACAAATTTACACGTTCAAAGAATTCTTTTAGTCACTTCCCATATGGAAAATACAGGTTTCTTGGGCTTTATGAAGCGGAAGTGTAACCTCTTGGGGAAACAGGTCATTTCTTCTTTATAATTTGAGGCAATAATACATTTCCACTCACATAACTTAGTAAAATCATAAGAAATTAAATAGTATTTTTATACTCATATTACAATTAATAATAATTATTTATAATTATTAATTATAATTATAATTAATACTTATATTTGCATTACAATTCTAATAATTTATTCATTATTTTCTTTCCAAGTCTGTAAAATATTTTTCTTGTACAACATATAGACAGTGTTACACAGACCATAGTGACATTGTATATCATCTTCCGAGAATATACATGTTGATTATAAAATCCTGAGTCAGATCCCATGGGTTTTTTTAAAAGAAGTCATTCCATTCGTTTTGCTTTTTCCAATTTTGCATTGATCAACATATTGATGACTCATTTATAGAAGTATTTCAAAAATTTAATATTACAAAATGTATGTTGTTCTGCAGACTCAAAATTATACTCCATATATAAGTAGTAGATCTTTTTAAAATGACATTTTACAAGCATCAGCAGGGCTGACAGTCTAATATAGTAACACATTTCTTTGCAGCTGAACTAATGAGTCTCCCGGCACAGCTATCAAATTAAATTTATAAGACTCTCCACCCTTATTACAGGACTAACTGCAAAAGCTAATGCTTTGTGGGTTATAACAAGAAGCATCTCAAAATAAATATGGCTTAATTGCAATTTATGACAGCAAAGAAGTACCTTAAATGTATGCTGTATGGATTGCCCAGCTGCCTCTTTTGGGGGGTAATGGTTCACATTTCCAAGTACCATGATTATGGTTTGGTACTACCAACCATCTTAAACACACCAACAATGAAAGGTCCAGATACTGAGGAAACAATCGTGTTTTATTCGATTTCCCCCAGATATGCTTCAGCTCTAAGAAATGATCTCTGGGAGAAACCCTGCACTTGACTGAATTTTATTTCATAACCTATCTAGGGAAGTGTCAATCACCTTCCTTTGATAAAGACATTTAGCTTTCATTTTTACAACCCACTGATGATAAACACTCACGTTTTTCTCTCAGCCTCCTTAAATTTCAAAAGTAAGATACCTGGAGCAGTAGGTGATACTTCAGCACTCTCTGCATTGGAACCACTAAGAGATCCCGCAATGTAAACTTCCCATTATTGGCCCTCTTGGAACATTCCTAGTTCAAAGCAGAAGAAAAAGTAAGACAATAGAGTTAGAAAATAAAATTATTTAAGTGATATATATGAAAATTCAGTGACATATAAGCAACTATATTAACCTTACGATAAATAATATCAACAAAGCAAAGAAAAACAGTTGATACGGCAATACTAAACAAAGCCTGCATCTAGTCACTTGTTCTTAGATGTTTCAACATGCATGAGAGAGTAGAACAAAGGGAACAGATATTAGGCATCCCATACAGGTAAAAAAAAAAAATCTATGTATATACCTATGGGGAAGGGGAAAAAAAAAAAGGCAAAAGGTAATCATGGAAACTACAGGCCAGTCAGTCTCACTTCAGCACTTCACTGCAAAAATTGTGGAGCAAGTCCTCTTGGAAGCAATATCTGGACACATGAAGAAGAAATATGGGGAATATCCAGCATGGATTTACCATGGTAAATCAATGCTTGACCTACTTCGACTGCTTTCCACGATGAAATGGCTAGATCTTTGAATGGGTGGGGAGAGTCTACCTTGACTTTTCCAAGGCTTCATCTTGTAATATCCAGGTTGGGATGTTATGCTCCAGGTCTATAAAAAACTGACTGGATTATGAGGTTCAAAAAGTGCAGTGACTAATGTTTCCTGCACTACCTGAGGGACAGCTGCAAACAGAGCTCTTCAGGGCTTTGTCCAAGGCCTCCTGCGCTTTAATGCCATTGGCACTGATCTGCAGCAAAAGACACAGGACACTCACAGCAGGTCTGCAGACAGCACAGCTCAGAGGTGCAGCTGACACCTATCAGGGCATGTCCAGCACAAACCTCACACGAAGGCGACAAGGCAAAAGCAAAGTCCTTCACCTGGTAGGCACTAGCCAGGGACATGCTAACCCTGAGGGCTGAGCAGGTAGGGAGCAGCTCTGCAGAAAGGACCCAGGGGTCATGGCAGACAACCCTGAGGCTATGGGACAAGGGCTTGTTCAGCCTACAGGTCGCTCCCAACCTCTGTGGTTCTGCAATTCTGTGTTCTAGCTGAGATATCCTGATAAATGGAAGGGTATCACTGATGGTCACTTCCTGAAAGAAAACCCTAACTCTGCTAATGTCAGTGGCAAAACTCCCTTCGCTTCAGGACCAGGCTGTGCACTTTTGTATATGGAGCACATTTTCATTTGATCAGAGGTTCCAAAAGAATGAAGAGAAACACATGCACTTATCAGCCCAGCTAGTTTTGTCATCATAAAGGTTTTGACTTCAGTGAAAGCAGGACATACGCAAAGGAACACATGGTATCGTGTGTGTACATATATATTTATGTTAAAAAATACTGATACCTCTAACTTCAATTTAACGTCTTCTTTTGTCTTAGAGATATTGTCTAAGCACGATATCGCTATCTCCACTTGACTGCAGTACTGTCCATAAATAACCAACCTAAATCAAAGCAAGAGGAAGGATAAAAGGAACATTTGTTTATTCAAGAACAACCCTTGATCATTTTTTCACAATCCTTCTTTCAAAAGGATTAGTGCTTAAATAAGCAAGGATAGAATTTAGCCATGTGTTCAAATGGGCAGCATGAATGAATGAAGACTATTCAGGAGAACAGTTTTTCTCTACTTTCAAAATGGCCTAAAATCATGCATTTCCTTTAACAGTCACATATATATATAAATACATTCTGATCAATACAGGATTCATTAAAAAGAAGCAAAATTTCTGTTGAACAGAACAGTCTGTAGTGTTTACAGCAATGTAGACTTCCAAGGTTGTAATGAATAAAATCTGGAGCACAGGCTTACTAGGATTAATTACAGCCATCCTTTAAAGAACTTGTAGGTTATCCACACTGATCTGCCAACAGTTTCTATCAGGTGTGAGCTCTCAGATCAAAATAACAGCATATAAAATCTCAAGAAATTTTCAATAGATGTCAGGTGAAGCAATGCTTTCTGAAGGAGCCTGGTTTTATGACAGGAGTTTCTTGCTTCTGTGTGGAGTGCTTCTTTCTGCTAGTTCCAGTGCCAAGAGTGCTCTCTTCTTTCACCATTTCATCAATTTCTTGAGGTGATTTCTTCCATATGCTTCAAACCCTTTTTGGTGGGTTCCTACGATCCTTCCATTGAGGTCTCTTAAATTTCTTTTACTGTCACTTAACCTTTACCCTTTTATTTAAATCTTTTTTTCATAATAAGGTGATGACACTGATTTAAAATGTATCATTTCTGATTACTTGTAATCACTGTATGGTTCAGACACTGCATCAACCTCTGTTCCCTTTTTTTAATAATATAAACTTGGTATTTCTTCTCAGTGCCCTTTGTTCCTCTTCTGGCACACATTTCAGAACAATTTTTGAAAGATAAGCATTTTCCAGAACAACTCCTTGTCCCCTGATTCCCTCCTACAGCAGCAGAAAGTTTAACAGCCTGGGAAATAATTATGTCCTGCTCCAAACTAGAAGCTGAGACAGAGGGTCTCTGAAAGCAGGACAGTTTATGGGCAGCCTGGGACACCCTCCTCCCTTGGAAAATCGTCCCATCTACCATTCTTTGGATGCTGCTGTCCAGTTGCTCACACACCAATTATTACTGCAATAATCCTCCTTCACGCATCACCCTGAAGCAAATCCAATTAGTTCCCCTATGTCCTTCCCACTCTGCTCCCAGAAGGACCTAATTTTTAACCAAAAACCCAAGGGTTACTTTAAGACAGGTCAGCAATGTAGCCAACAGAATAAGTGTTTTTCAGCCAAGTACCATAGGTATATAAATTAATCTATATAGTCCAACAGCTGTTCAGTGCTGGCAGAAGGAACAATATGAAAAGGTTGGTAAAAAAATTGGCAATTAGCCCACAGGGTATGGCATGTTGCCACAGCTATCCTGTTATCAGCTTGGCTGCTTTTCAAAGCTTGAAGGCAAAGGGCCTTTAAAGTCACACCTTTGACTCAGGGTAAAGCAAGACCATAGTCTCTTCTCTCTTCTACATCTGCTTTCTTGTCTTTCCATTTATGACTTCTTTGTCTTCTTTAATCTGAAATATCCCTAATAAATACCCTTTTTTAAATCTGTTAAACAATACTAATACATACTATAAAATATCTGGGATTGTGTGCATGAAAAAAAATGCTGTGTAAAATAAGATATTTAAGTTTCCCTAGAAAGATATGTTACCTGTCTAAGTAACGATATTGCCAAAACTGGGCTAAGAGGGAGGGCTCATAAAACAATAGGTTGCATTTTGACTTTCAGGCTCAAAACACCAAAACTAGCTTGATAAGTATACTTACATTGAATTTAATCCTGTTTCAGTAATATTCATCAAACAAAAATACAGTAAAATACCAAATCGAGCACATACTAGCACAATTAGTAAGAGTGCTTAAATCTTACCTTTCCTTGTAGTTAATAAAAATTTGATACAGGTTCTGACCATTTTTGTTAACAATGGAATCATTGATGTCCTGTGTAAGATTCCTGTGAATTTTCACCAAATCCTTAAAAACAGTAATGGGGAGGGGAAAAGCTTTATAAAAACAGAATGGCTTAAAGCTTTGAATATAAAAATAAATTATTTCATGTTAGACCCATTAATTTCAATACACTGAAAAACAGATTATTTGAGAATAGAATCTAATTTCAAGGTTTGGCAGATTTTCTGTATAGTGCAACAAGAAAAACTAAACTCCAAGAACTACCTATTAGAGACTAATTTATTCTAGCTTAGAATGTACACTGTTAATTCACCTTCCATTTATAATGATAATTTTAAAATTAAGCAAGTCAAGTAAATGCTTTAGTGACAAGATGAAGTAATGATTCATGTCCCTGAGCTGTGAAAAATTAGTTTTGTACATTACATTGGTCAATTAGTGATGTCCTAATGCTAAATTAACTGCAATCATAATGAGTTTCCCAATACAGCACATAACTAATGTCTGAGAGGAAGAAAAGAATATTGCAGAAAGATTTGCTCTTTGATTGTTGTTGCAACTCTCCTTTGCTTATACACTATTATACCTAAACTACAAGACATTGCATCAGCCTTAACACTGTATGGACATTGTCAGAGAATTCACAATAAATTAAGTCAAAACAGGTTAAGAAGTTTTGAAATCTGGATAACTAAGTAGTACACAGACCACTGGAATGAAAAAGAGAGGACTGTTTAAAAGAGCAAGCCATAGAAGATGGTTTAATGCAAGGAATTATATACTACAAAAATAATATTCAATATTGAGTTGAGAACTAAGTGAAAACATTTCACTTCACACTAACAGTATATACAGGGTCAACCACATCACTGATGAGGGTGCAGAATCTTGAAACAGATCCAGTTCAGTCGCTAGCAACTGTATGGCCTTATCCTCAGAATTTTAAGTTGCAGTAGACAGACACTATTACAGAAATGCTTCCTAATTAATGTACTGGGAACAGGAGCACATTTTCTAAGGAGCACATAGGGACTCAACTAAGCAATATCCCTGAAAAACAGCTTAATGCTAAGGGGACAATGGGTCTTTTTGGGTTTCTATCTCTAATTCAAAGTCAGGTTTTAAACTAAACTGATGCTATCATCATTTGAAGTTCATGAATTTTCCAACACTTCAGTATGTGTTACACATAGCTTCATCTCTCTTTCTCTCTGTATGTCCATATATATAATTCAAAAGCATGCACAGGTGCACATATAAGTGCATCTATATATGGATGCACACATAGACAGATGTACATACAAAGGCATATATATGTAATATAGACAGATGTATACAGACACAAATATAGAGCCATACACAAATATAGAACCATACATTCACTTTAAAGAACAGAACTCGGAAACATGAGTGCCAGTGAAAGGCACTCTCTTTAGACTGGTGAGTAATTTGGGGTAACTGGTTTGGAGGTTTTTTCTACAAAATATTTTGATATCAGCAGTTGATCCAGCAAGCATTTTTTAGAGTCTATTTAAGGACTGTAACATCACCCAAAGGAAACAATCCTTCACCAAAACCCCTTCACAGAGGAAAATCCATCCTGCTCTGAGAACACAGCACTTGCTCTTCACATCTCACTCTGCTGCAGAACTCTTTGTAACAGCTATTTTTAGTTTAAAACAAGCTTCCACTGCCTTCCAGCCTTCCTCCCGAGGAACTTCCACACAGCCCTTTTCTGAGGAACTGAAACACAGACAAGGTCTGAGCAGACAAAGCGTTTGCAAATATTTTTGGCTAAGCCAAGTCCTGTATTTCTTTTAAGGTTATTGGATGCCTATGAACTGCTCCTGGAGTTGGAAACAAGCAGCATCTTCTAACAGCAGAATACTGAATGCTGACAACAATAAGCAAAATAAAACAACCCAAACGTAACCATTTACTGTGTGTCTCCCTAGTTTAAAATAAACAGGTTCTGTTCTTTTTACTCTTACACGATCCCCCTACACACCTTTAAGGAGTAGTGAGTGGGCTGACCTTCCTGTTTGTGCCTACAGCATTCAAGCCCTTTTTGTACCCTTGTGCAGTGTTTCCACTGACTGGAACTAGGTCTTTCAAAAAACATGTCAATACGCCTGGGCACGCAGAGCCTTAGGAAAGAGGTGTACAGTAGCTTAGGTAGGACACATCATGGCTTTATTTGCAATGAGTAAGAAATACTAATGTAAGACAATATAAATTTAAAATGTAAGTTCAAAAGCAAAGGGATCTCTACAGGCAGCTGATGTAATTCAAGAAGACAAGCTAGTTACTGATATCTGTGACAGTGTTTTGGACTAATATTCGAAGTGAAGGACATGACAGCAATTAAGAGGCAGAGTGATAACTTTACTGAGGAACAAATATGGCAAGGGGTCAGGTACCATCAGTATAATAACTGTCATAACTTACCTTCTATCAGGATGATGCTGGAACAGCAACCAAAACATTTTGACAGACAGGCCAGGTTCTCATAGAATAAAATAAAATCCCTAACACCTCCTCCTGCAACCTAAGAACCTGTTGGACATGCCACAGATGGCCAAAACAGAGGTGATATTTTACAAGCAATAATAGCTTGATGTGGCCCATGGGCCACACTCTGGGGACCCTTGCCTTACAAAGGCCTCATAAAAGAACATTGCTTTCATTTGTCTGTGTTGAGAAAGGCTTCAGACCATTTCTGATCTCTTCCTTTACAGTCAAACAGAGTAAAGACATGCTGCACACTTATCAACTAAAAATATATGTAAATTGTCATACTGTTTTGATTAAGTCAAAAATAAATGGCACAAAGTAGCGATCACAGAGACCATTATTGTTTTCAATACAAGGTTTCCTAGATAGTTCACAGAGGATTTCCTTATCCTTTCCAGCGCCAGATTCCGAATGCAAAATTGTGAGATATGATAACTTTCAAGTGTGTCAATGATGTAAGAGCCAGGGCACTTACAAGGATTTGCAAAGCAGCTATAAATAGACAGTATACAGTGATAGGTAACCTAACAGTCACAACTTTGTACCATCATTAAAATATGAGCATTTATTCAAAGATTCACTTCTAGAAATTATTAGCTTTTAAGGATCAAAAATACTCCAGTTTATAGCAATTCACTCTCACACACACTAATACTATTTATCTACCTTATTCCCTCAAGCAGAAAAAAAATTGGTAGCGCACATCCTTTTTAATCAACAAATATCCACATAAACACACTGTACATTGTATTTCAAATAATCATTTTGTGCGGTAACACAAATATATCACAATCAACTATGAACCTCATAACTCCTCATTAAATATGCAATTACTCACAGGAATATTGATGAAAACAGTATCAAACTCTGACGCTGACAGAAACCTTTTTAATGGCACCATGAAAAACTGCAAGAAAAAAATATATATACATAGAATTACAATAGTCAATCTTCTAGACTACTATAAAAATGCATGTTACAAGTCTGAAAGCAGCATCTTACTTTTTCAATTGATTCCAGTGTTTCAGTGTACTTCTCTTCAGTTTGCTTTATTTCAGCAAGACAACAGCTTCTTATGTCGTTTTCAGGACATTTCTGCAATTACAATGGAGTCAAGTTTAAGTCATTAACAGGCACCTAATGGATAACAAATGGTTCTATTTGTTTAGAATTACACAATTAGGATAACTGCTTCCTGACATTCTCTGAGTACTGCAGCCTCCAAAGATGACAGCAATAACCAACAATATTTTAATGTTCAATTAGCTGATGACTTTAGTAAAATCAAAATCAAAGTAATATTATGAAAAGTTAATGTTTAGATATAAAACACTGAAGTATCAGCAGGTACTTTGGAAGATGAAATACAAGGTCACATTTAATTTACATCCAGACTGAGAAATCCTATTTAAAACACTCAGCAGTTAATAATTCCACTAAACTTAATGGGGCTAAATCATGTAAGCAACTTTACATTGCAATAAATATTGGATTCAGTCTAATCCTTGTACTTATTTACAGTTTTCCATTTTTATTTCTCAAGGGGAGATTTCTCTTCAGATCCAATAGGAATATGTCCTCAGATCAGGAAGTGCAGTGACCTCAAAGTTCAGCTCTTGTATATGTATGTGTGTGTCTCCAACAAGACCCTGGGATTTTTCCATGTAAACCCCCAGACTCACAGGACATGGAAGTAATTATCAGTAATTACAGGACTCCATAAAAATAGTTTACAAGCACTCGTACCCAAGATAGGATTTACAGCATTACAGCTTCAATAAAATCTGATTTCAAAGAGTAAATAACTGGAAGATGATATGGAACCATTCATGTCAAGCAAGGCACAGAAGATCTGGAGGTACAGAGGTCAGCGTGGAGGTTTGACACAGTAACTGGATAGGCTCTTGCAGTTAGAAGCAGTAACTGATCCAAAATGTTTTCTCCAACAACAACAATAAGCAGTATCTTACTAAGCAACAGGACTATCGCGTCCTTTCTGAAGCATATTTATCAGTTTGCAACATCCTTCAGCATATCCCTGGTTTATCTTACCTATTTTCATCCAGTGCAGAGAATCCCTGTGCTGCACACAGACCTGATGACTAGATGTTATTCAAATACAGGGAGAGTGAGGAGTAGAAATTTAGCACTACAGTTCTTTCCATTCAGAAAAACCACTTTCAGCTTTTGAACAAAAGACTTTTCTCCTCTAGGAATCGCAAAAATTCTAGATTAAAATTTGAATATTTAGCTCCTAGTATGTTCAAGAGTTAGACTCCTTCCACTCCCTCTCTGCTGCCAGGCTACTGGACACACCTGCTAAGTACAGCACAGCAAAGAGTAAGCCACACTTACACTGTCCATGAGCCACATACAGCTCCTAGACAGCTTGGCTACCTTACAGCGAGAAATGTATTCCTACCATCTCAACAAGACGCCAAGCTGCAAACACACAGGTACATAAAGCTTGGTCACTGTTCTGGCTGATCTCCTTTACCCTTCTCTCTTTGTCTCCATATGACTCCACAACCAGCTCCTGCAAGCGGAGCATGACTTCTCACTCATCTACCAGGTGCAGCAATTTCAGAAATTACTCTTGAAAACCCAATTTATGCAGTTCTTCATTTTCCCACAATGAACGTTGAGGTTCCATCTTTATCAGATGCAGACACAAGTAACCACTTTGCAAAAATACAGCCTTATCAGAAGAACTGTACTTTGTGAGCATCATCATCTGATGGTCACCCTCATCTCAAATGTATCATTTATTCCCAAATTCTTTTGTAGGAGTAAGAAGACATTGTAACAGTTAACTGTAATTTATTATTCTCTATAAAGTATTAGAATTTGACATTATTTAGACATTCAGCTATTTTTTATCTTTAGCTCAATACTGTTCAAACTGTTTGCAGTATTTGCCCCAATACAGAAGTTGCTGTACTCAATAGTTCATATACATTTGCAAAATTTGGGGGTTTGTTGTTCAACACTCATATGAGCAATGCAAAAAAATCCTGGGATTCCACTTAAAACCTTTTACTTCAGTTTTGTGGTCACCTAACCCAAAGAAATCACTAACACAGACACTTTCAGCAGAAATTAACATATCAATTTTTCTACGTGTACCAAAAAAAATCTATCATTTGAGTGCAATAAACAAAAGGAAAGAAGGAATAAGAAATAATGTGTGATACCAGCACAGGTAAGAAAAGCTGCCTTTGAAGTTCAGCTAATCCTAGAGAAAACTTAGTGGAACAGTTTACTTTGCAACATAATGACAACCAAATGATCAACAAAAACTACAAGGTTGAATAAGCAAGAAATTAATAATTTGAAACAATTCTCAGTTGTCCTTGTTAAGCTAGTTGTCCAAACAACAGCTGAAACAATATTAAACACAATAATTTCCCAATATTGTAACAATTTTGGAGGTAGGACATTTTCAAGTAAGCAACTTGAAAATGTTAGTAACTGCTCTTAAAATAGCTGGTAAATTTTACTAGTCAAAACTATCCAACAAAATAATTACGCAATTCATTTAAAAATTACTTTTTTTTTTACTTACTACAGTTAATGTTTTCCCCTTTACCCAAACAGCCTGCAAAGTCTTACACAGGAGATAATGCTCTGATGCAACAACTCCAGATGCAAGTAAGCAGGAGCGTCACTGAAACTATCTATAAAGGCATCATTTCAACTTTCAAAAAGTTAACTGCTATTGTTCCAAAGCAGCTAGAAATTGGAAAACATACAGGTTGCTGTGCTGCTTCATCTTTCATTAGGTCTTCATAAACTTCCCCACCTTCATCTTCTCCATAGACACAATCATACAACTCTTCATCTTCCTCAACACCAGTTTCACTGAAAAGACAAGACAAGAAAAAAAGCTATGCAGCACAGACAAAGTACCATCAGCTCTACAAGGGACTACTCACAGGAAAAGTTTCTACAGTAAACAAACAGATTAATTAATAGAATATCTAATGAAAATAACTCATTAAGGGAAATTAAGTCCATTAATTTTCTTTTCTCAATTAACTTAAAATAAATTTGTACAAAATCAATACAATACTGAAGACTACATTAATTTAGAACCACATGGAAACTAAACCAGACAGCAAAACCAATACATCAGGACAGTTTTGTCACAAGATACAATTCAGTTGCCCTCTTCTCTTTGACTCTTTTCCCACCACATCCAGTGAAGAGGAGCTGCCTCTCCTCATTGCCTGGCATCCCACTACACTGGGATATGAGACACTATTACAGTTCTGCCTGCCTGTCATGGATTAGCAAGCATAGTCCCAGAAGTGATGTTCTTGCAAAGAGGTGCTTACAGCTTTCTCTGTGACCTGACAGAACCTATCAGCTGGCCAGTTTGAATATGGACAATTCTTTGAGCCACTTAAAACTGTGACCGCCTCTGTGATCCACACTTAAGAATAGACAACCCCCTCCCGCCAGAGCTCTCTCTCTCTCGTTTCCAGTGTTGGGACAGGTGGCCGC
>NW_008237239.1:5342285-5369714 GCF_000691975.1 Corvus brachyrhynchos | reverse complement strand
ACAGGGAGAGATGGAAGCGATGAGGACTTTTGCTCCAAATGGAAAAGGAGAAGACCTCAGTTCCTAGAGATGCTCCCAGAAATAGTCCTAAAGATAAAGATGAGGAAGACCCTTTGCTCCCAGGGAAGGAGAAGGGCCTCTGTTCTTAGAGATGAAATGCTCCCAGAGATGGGTGAAGAGAACTTTTGTTTCTGAACGGCTCAACCTTGAAATTGTACCCCAAAAAACTTCAAGAGTGGACCCTCGAAAGCAGTTGGGGGAAAAGCTGCAAGTCATGGGAAGGGACTCACATGCGAGCAGAGAACCAACCTGGGCGGCTGTCTCGTTGTGATAATGTTTTCATAGCATGGGCAAGAGAGACTCCTCTTCCTAAATGGACTGAACAAGGTTATTATGGAAGTGATAAACAGACTGAACATCTCAAGGGTTGTCTTTTTACATTGTCAGTGGGAGAAGGGAGAAAGGTGGTGGGAGGAGAAGAGTTCTGAAGGTGTGGTATGATTTTTTTTTTTTCTTCTTTTAGGTCTGTTAACAAACTTCTTTATATTCTTTCAAGTTTGGTGCCTGCTTTGCGTTTCTCCTAATTCTTCTCTCACAGAAGGTAAACAGTAATGAGTATTTTAGACCAGACCACTACACTGCCTGAAGAAAGGACTGGGGTAAAATACACCAAAGACTGCAGAGTCAGCACTGAGGTACTGTACCTCCACACCATAAACCAGGATCTGGATCATCTCATGCAACCTTCAGCTACACAAAAATGAAGAAAGAAATCAAACTGAAAATCAGACAGTCCAACGAAACTGAGTATGCACAAGCGATATCCTCCAGTTGCCCAAACTGCAGAAATAAAGCTCAAAGTCAATGCTCAACTCTACCCTCGGCTAATTCAATTTCATTACAATCAGCCCTGCTAGAGTGTTACTGACTTTGTGCTAGCGCTATATCAAGCCCATATCTTTCACTCATATTTCTTAGCGTATGTCTACAAAAGAACTCTAAAAGATGTTGAAAGCAGTTGTGTCACAATAATAATATAGAAACTGGATCAGATATCCTGACAATTTTGAGATTTTCCTGCTGAAGAAAACACTGAAATCCTTCAGAGTAAAAAACAACAGGTTAGTCCAACATCTCCATTTCCACTAGCAGTGATGGTGTGCTAGCACTTCACATTAAACACTGGCAGATGTCAGATGCCGCAGACACACTCCACTCTATCACCTCTGCTCCAGGGAAAAAAAGCTAGCAGAAAGGCAACAGTAAGGATAGAAACATTTAACTACTATAGCTCTTTCTGACAAAAAGACTTAAATTAATTTTAAATTCTTTAGACACCATTTAAACTCAGGGACAATTAAATTAATTTCAAGTAAGCTTACTAATAATTGATGGAAACTAAAAAATGTGGGCCATTTGCATCATTCAATGGCACATTTGTTTCTTATTCTTGAATTGCTTTCTCCACAATTGAGACAGCATGCAACTATTAAATTTCAGTTATTATTCATAATTAGTTGCACAAAAAGAATTACGAATCAATTTCTTTGGTATGCTCTGTTAGCTTTTTTTTTTTTAATGAAAGACTGTCTCCCAGCGCTGAATTTATATACCCATTTAAGAGCTGGTGGAATTATTATTTTTAAACTGTTATAATGCCACCACATCTAAGAGATAAGGACACCACCCCTTGCCCACTTGGGTCTCAGAGGAGACTGCAACTCCCACTTTCTGCACACTTGGCTACACAGAGTGAAACAACTATCTATGAGACAGGTGGCTGCAGAGATGAAGACAAGCTTTGCAGGGAAAGTGATAAATTGAGCAATGCCAATCATGGTAAGGTTTCCCTTCTTTACAGGCACTGAAGAAAAAAAAATCCCTGGTGTGAACAGCAGCTTGTTTCCCACATTACAGGACATGACATGCAATGAGTGCTGGTGAACTTTGAGCCTTGGAACAGTGAGCTCCGATCTAGCCCTTGTCCAACATGATTCCTCACGGATCTTGAGAGATCCTAGCCATAGGACATAAGAGTATCCTAACAATCCTGCAAACACTTACCCAGAAGAGGTAAATGCACTCATATGAAGAATTTCACTGACCTTAGGGAAATGATCCACTTGAATTAAGATCCAAACATGCATTTTCTTTCCAAGTTCAAGACAATTTCTTTGAGTCCCTTACAAGTGATCTTGCAATCTTCTGAAAGCTTTCTTATAGTACAGACAGGTAACTTAGAAATGCATTTTTTATTTACTTTGCTACCAGCAGCCTCTATGAAACATGCTGCTTTATATACACAAATGTATCACAATAATTCAAAGAAGTTTTCATAATTAATTCTTCCTGGTCAGCATAATGACTAACGAAATATTTACAAATGAAATAAATATTCCATTCTCATTAAAACTATATGTTCCACAACACAATACAAACAATAGCATGCAACTGAAAGACAAAATCTTTAATTAATATATTAACAACATACTCTATTAAATCAGGAAGACCTTTGTAGATATCTTCATCATCAACACTTTCTTCTGTAGGGAAGGGCCTACAGAATGAAAAATAACATTAATTACAGATAGCAGTAGCCTAGTCATATAGTGGGCTTCTTTTTGATTTCCAAAATTTTCACCCAGATTATTGTATATGAATGTGTTTATACATTCCCCCCTTTTTCTGATGAACAGTATATGCGTATTTACACTTCGTTACGTGGACTGACACTTAATATAATACAAACCCTACTGCATGCAGTTGTTATAAATCACCACTAATATACATCATTGTCATTTTTGAACTGGGAAAAAAGGTCAAAACTTTCAGGTCTGGTTCAGGGTTTTTTGGTTTCTTTTTGAAAACAAGAATCTCACAAACTTGGCCAATTTTGCTGATTTGCTAGAAGCGAGAAAGAGGAGAAACCCCATTTGTCTTTACATAAATCAGCACTGCATCAGCTTGATTTATGATTCATGTGTCACGATTATCACACAAGTTCTGCAATACTGCTCCTCTGTTCACCTCCTGTTTCACCATGAGCAGGACACATAGCTCAGGCCCTTCAGTGAGTACACCAGAGGTAGCAGACAGCTTTTGTAACTCCTCAGAGGTCCAGAGCCTTGGTTAGCTGCTCACCTGGCAAAGTGGCTTACAGCTAGAGAAGTTCTTAGTGGGGGACACCACCTATCCTGCCTGTAACAACTTTTCCAAGGAGCATCACACCAAGAGGCCCTACTCCCACCATTCCCTATAGCAGTAACATACCTTATTCCTGTGCCTAATGCAATAGGAGTACGGGAAAGCTTTGAAAGTGTTTCTATCACCTGCAGAAAAAGGAAATAGAAACTATGATAAGGTGTAGAACAGAAGCAATAAAACATTTTGTTCTCGATTGTTTCATTATCAGCAGCACCACTTCAGATCAAATTATATAAACAGAGAAAATCTGGCTGTGCCAAACACAATTTGCAATTGGACCTGGATGCACTTGTAATCAAATTTGATCCTACAGACTGCTCGGAACAGTTGGGTTTCTTATTGTAGCTGCAGGAAGAACGGTTTTGAGCTTTGCCGCACGGTGGGCAGCAGAGGGAGCCAAAGGCCAAGGCAGCAGAAGCCCCGGGGGGAACTGGCTGGGAGCGATCCGGGGGCCAAAGCTGAGCCAGTTCTCATCGGCCCCACAACCGAAGCTGCACAACGGAGCCCTGAACCCTTCTTCATTTTTGGAATACGGCAGCAGTCTGGAAGATCTCATTCTAAGAGAATATTCCTGTAACCGCGGAGGTTACACAGATAGCGAGGGAGAGCATCAGTAAGGGTAGAACACATACACGGTCACATACATGGAGTTGTTTTATTGGCAATTGAATTAATACAAGACCTGCTTTGATTCTGCCTAGCATGTCCTCTCCGTCATAAATACTTACTCGTATACTCAGATATGCAAGTCTTATTTGCTAGAGAGAGAAAATGACCCAAAATTATACCCTGCCTGAATTTCCACACTTCCAATGACCAGGTTTCCCCTGAACTCCTCAGAAGTTTCAGCCTGTATCTTTTCAAATCAAAATCCAAATTAAGCTGAAGAGAAATCTCCAAATAAGGCTTTTATCAGCAGTATCAAAATTCAGTACAACAATTCTACTTTTCTGCATTTCACAGGCATTTGGGAATAATCTCTACCATTTGGGTTTTTTATTTTTGAAGTTCTAATTACAAGACTACCCTGACCATGAAAGAGAGTTAAAAGTGCATCTCTCAAAGGAAGGAAAATTACATGTTTACACAGGAGAATGACAAAGTAAAAACCACAGAGAAATCTTACAAACTACAGAGCTTAAACTGAAGTTACAAAGCCTCCACAGTGAATCATATTTCATAGGCAGATGAGCAAAATCAAGAATTAACATTAGATTAATTCTGTGAAAGGAATATCTGGAGTTCATTTAAGCTGCTGTGAAAATTAATGCCACAAAAATTTTCGTTTTGCCTTACAGCAAAGACAAAGAATAATAAAAACTAATAAATATGCCATTAACATAATCAAAGGTGGGGCACATACTTCCCCTATGAACAGAAGAAATGCAATATGGTCTAGAGTAAGCTTTAGAAATTGTGGATAAAAGTTGATTGAATAGATGACAAAATGATTAAAAACTATTTCACATTAATCAAAAGGTCAAAAGGGAAAAAGACTCCTTTAACAAGTCTTACTTTTTCAGGGGAGTTCTGGTTTCCGTAGCAGACCAGAACCTGCCTCTGCACACCTGCAAAAATCCCAGTGCAGAACTGCAAGGACCGCTGAGCCACACAAGACAAGATGCTGTGGGATTCAATGGCAAAATGATCTGTCCTGACACATGGGTGGCACTGATTGGCAAAATTACAGGAGGTTTAAGGGTTCTCGAAACAAAGAGGGGCAAGTCTGGTGAACTGAATATCCCTTACTTGTTTCAACACGGTATTTCCCAGCACACGAAAATCTTTTGCAAACTATTCCACCCACACAGACCCTTTTCCTTAGAGGGATTCTCACTTATCTAGCATAATCAAACCCAGTAGACACATGGCTTACTCTTCACAGCTAATTACAGTTGCTTCAAGATAACAAAAAAAAAAAAAAAAAAAAAAAAAAAGGCTGTACAAATAAAATTGTGAATTTTAGGTAGGTAACTAGCAAATGTTATTCCCAAAGTGTACTGCTAAATTATATTTTAGAGCTATCATTGTGAACACAAACAAAAGCAAGATTTACAAATAAGAGGAATAGAAAAACCTTTTCAGGAACTGATGTGAAAACTTGGAGGGGGCAGGCACGGAGACACACGATGACACCACACACACTGAGGAAGCCAGAGAAGCATTTACAAGAAAATGCACACAGAGAAAAGGACAGAGAAAGGAACTGTACGACTAGAGACAACAGAAGACTACAAGAATCTTCCCTGCTCTTAGAACAGAGACCATTAAGCACTCCAGTCTCTAGTTAAGATTAAAACACAGATACAACTTCCACAGAATAAAAGATAATGCTTACCCACTGAACCACTGCTATTAAACCACAGCTTAAAACAGCGCTGTCAAGAAACAGAACCATGTCTACCAAGGAGTATTTTTCTTGCAGTTGTGGCTTCCCTAAAGAATTCCAAGAAAATATCAGGAATACTTACACCAGTAAGTGTACATGAAATTACCACTTCTGGTCAACACACTTTTTCAAATCATATACATGCAAATGTATTTGCTCCAACAAAATGTGGGGCAAAACAAGATTCTCCTTCCACATGAAATTTCAGTTCTTTGGTTCTGAGACACTGAAGGAACAACTAAGAGTTTCCAAATTTCAAAGTTCATGGGGATAATTGCAGTTATGTAGTTATGGGCTGAGTTTCCTGAAATAGAATTTCAATAGTCGTTCATCAAAACAAAATCAAACGCAGCAAAATGTCCAATTTTCAATAACTGACAAAGAAAGACTCAGGAGTTTTTCAGAACAGCACAAGTTTGAAGTCCTTTACAGTTGATGTGAGGGGACCTCTAATACAGTGCAAGTCTGAACTCCAAAAATTACAATGTACCATACACATTAAAGTCCCTAACATTCAATTTTGCACTTTTCATGTGCCTTTTTTTTTTGCTTTGCTCTCTTCCTTTCAGCAGAGCTTTAAACCCTTTTATGTGTTTAACCCTAAATGACTGCCCAGTTCTCTTCCAAAGCAAGGATTCTGACAAATGTCCCTGTTTGAATGAGGCTTAACTGGATCTTAGTTTAAGTGCAAAAATAGCACTCCTTGCTTGTCCAAAGTGCAGAACAACAAGGATTCCATGCCTGGTGCTGCTCTGCACCCAACAAATGTACCAAGGGCTGCAGAGCTTTGCACACACACACTACTACTAGAACAGTCAGCAAAAAACAGGTACTGAATAAAGATTCCTAATTGACATTCTGGCCAGCTATGACACACAAAAAAAAGAAATATTTATACTCCAAAACATCCCACAACAACTACATTCTTTCACACTGAAAAACTCAATAACTCCATGACTCTCCTGCAGGGAACCTGACACTGGGAGATATTAGCAAGAGGCTTCCAGGCATAAAAGGAAGCCTCACTGCGCCCACCCCAGCACAGCTCCTTTGCACTGCCTAACACCATCAGAGGTTAAGCAGGTCTTTAGAAGTCACATCAAAGTCACACTCTCTTCAAGAAGACGTGAATATCCAAGTTTGTTTTTCAATACATAGCCAGTTTATGCAAAATATGACACAAAATTCAAATCTACAGCCCTGGAAGAAGAAGCACACCTCAGCCTACACCCTGGTTAGTGGCTCTGCTCCTCATTCATGTTTCAGGCACTGTTGGCAAGAACAATAGTCTCACACTGTACATTAACTCTTTACTTCATTAATAACTCTAACAGCATTTTTTTGGCTTGGTATTTATTGTGGCTTCACTTAACTTACAGTTGTATGTCGGACTCTCCAGTTTATGTAAGAACTTTAATATGGCTTGCCAAAACATTATTTTGTAATTTCCTGCAGCCATACTCTTCAGTTAATCACATCAGATATTCCCGTGCCTGCTTACAGCAGCAGTACACAAGAGGGACTGTTTTACTTCTTTCCATAGCAGCAGTGTGTCTGAGTTTAAAATGTCCCTTTCTAAAGTATTTTGGTGGTCTCTTTTTAATCTTGTTTCTTTAAAAAGAACTTGCAAATCATGCAGTTAAAGAACAGATTAAGTACATTTTAAAAGTGCTTTTCCACTTTTAAAAGAAACAGAAGTAAATCATTTTGCAACTCACTGTCTCCCCAAACAAGCAATTCCGTGCTACTGACAGCTGCTGTAAGGACTACGCCCATATTTGTATTTCTGATGTTTACCTAAACTGAAAATACTAAGTGATCAACAAGTGTTGATGGCAACAGTTTCTTAGCTTATGCCAATAAAACCTAGAAAGACTCATTTGTGGTTGGATCATCAAAGCAGTTGCTTCCATGCAGGCACTTAAATCAGGATGTGTTTTCCTAAGACATGGTAAAAGTCAGCTCTGGGCAGATCATGAAAAACAAAAAGCCAATGCATACAGAAATCCAATGTTCCTAGAGAACACAAAGTCATACATTCTCTGCATCATGGGGTGAGGCTCTTATGAGGCCAATTTTAAGCGCCACATATCCAGGACACTTTAAAGCCAGAACCGCTAGTCATGCCCACAAGCTGAGTGAATTTCATGAAGCTGTTTTTACTCATACATCAGACTGATGAGGAGCAGGTGAAAGAGAAACATCATTTTATGTCTCTGTCACCCAGAGATAAAATTAAATTGCTATACATAAATATATTCTCAAATGACTTATATTAAGAAAGAAGGTTTTATCATTTGCTACTGTAGAGTTTACCAGGCTCTGGACAACCTTAGATCAATACTTCATTTGGCACAGAAAGGGATGGGGGGGGCGGTTGAAACATACATTGATTAATATGTATTAATACTGTACACTAATCCATCACTAACCTTTGAACCAAAAGAACTCTAGGAACTGCTATATTTCCATTTTACTTGGTTAAAAAATGAAAAAGAAAAAAGAAAGAAAAAAAGAAAAGACATGTAGCCAGACAACTCCAGGGTGATCACATGCCTGCTGATCCAATGAGCATATAAGTCCAAGTAAAGAGTGTTCGTAAGTTAAATTGAACATTTTCTCTCCATCTGCCTTATTCAAGTACCATGCTAGTAGTCTGTGTTGGTTCAGGTTAGTTTTAATCAAACCACAAGCCTCTAGGGAAGGAGAAAGGATGAAGACTTTTCAAAAAGGCAAAATAAATGAAAACTCGTTAAAATTAAAGGAAAGAAGGGAAGGGCAGGAGGGGAAACAGAGAGAGAGAAGAAAAAACATGACCTAAAAGTAAACCTTTATTTCACATACTGGCACCTGTAACAGGCCCTTAAAAACAAAAACCAAGTTTCAAATGTCAGCTATGCAAATATGCCTCTATTAAAATACTGTTGTGGCATGCACTGAAGTGTCAAAGCCATACAGACACAAAGATATGAATGAAAATTTACAGCCTTGGCACCTGCACCAACACCTCCTTAGGAACGGGACAGACCTCCAGCAGGTAGAAATGCAATTGTCTGCGTTTCATTACACACAGCTTCACATATAACTGTATCCCGATTTTCACCTCATTCAGATAATGAAATCCAGACTTTAGGTGTAGAGCACTGACAGGTGCAATCCAAAGGAAAACTACAAATTTACTTTCCACTGGAGTAATCACCGGCTGCGGGATGCTGCCTGTTTTCTCACTCACATCACCTTCAGCCATCCTGATTCTGGCTCTCTTGTTGTCCATGTCCACTTTTCCATTTCCACTGAACTCCATCCTAAGGAAACACATCTGAAGACTACTTCATCCCTCTTTCCCATCAAGGCTTAGCACTGGCATAGTGGCAGTAAGGAAAACAGACTGACTGTCCCAGGGAACCATGGCAGAGAAATTCACAGCCCCAAGCCAAGTCTTTGTGACTGACAGAAGCCTGCTAGAAACTGTGAAAAAAAGGTTTGAAACCAGGTGCCAAATGCTTTCATGCAGAGGCAGCAAGGGTATGACTGCTATAAAAGCTGCTTTTGGCAGTCATGCACATTTCCTCTGAGCACTGAGCCTCAGCTCCATCTGCGAGAGAAGAGCTCAGAGGGGCTGTTGTGCTGCAGGGGGAAGCCTGGCTGGCTCTGGGCATGCAGACCTTCATACGCTACATGCACTGCCCTAGGAAAGTCTCATCTCATATGCATTTTCTCTAGTGTCTCCACAATGAAGTGGCAGGAAAGTTTCTCCAGAGTAAATAAATAAATAAATAAATCAAAAGACAAAAAAAATAGCCAAGACAAAAAAACTCCTGGGTGTTGCCGCTCTGTTCACAGATAAGCTAAATACAGAGATGCAAACCACGGGGACTTCAAAAGCCCTGGGGAATCAACAGCTACAGAAGATGCAACTTTTTCTCCAAAGCCTCGTAAGAAGGAGAGGTGAGATGGGCAGCTAGGTACCAGGAAGGCAGGCAGAGCTTGTAGAACATAGTTTTTCCAAGCCACTCAGAAAGATATGAGGACAGATGACCTGATGTCCAAAAGGACAGGTTGAGGCCAAGAATATTTACCCCTTGTAATAAAAATGGAACACCTGACATTAAGTTAGAAATACCCAAAAGAAGAGTTCTGTTGTTTTCTTTTCACATCTCTAACTTACACCAAGCAACACTCAACGTCATATGTTTACATTACAGATGTGAAGTATCTACAGCACGTTGGATGCCTCACTAACCAAATATCTCCTCCTCTTTTTGCAGACTGAACATTTGCAACATTTTACTCCTTTTATCAGAAGTGATAACTCTGACAATGCAAACTCTGGAACTAGAACAGTGGGACTGGCTGACAGAACTGCACACATGAATCCTAAACATTAAAGAAGGAGAAACAAAACCAAACGCTCTCTGGGAATCTGTAAAACTCAATACCATGTTATTAGGACTACAATGAGCAAGTCTTGACTAATCAATATCCAACAATGGATACAAATGTATGTACACTTTAAAAAATGTGCTTAAAACGCCATTTTTCAAATTTTACGTCTCTGACAAGGCTACAGTTGCTAGTCCAAAAGCATGAACGGTTCCCTAGATGGCTCTGTTCTTACAAGGAAATGAGAAAGTTCCAACTGCACAAGCAGCACAGTCCTGCTCATTTCTTGGTTCATTTTGTCCTCAAGGCCGAAAGACACCCTAACACAAGCATGGAGGGAAGGAGTTCTAGCAGCTGCTTCCTGTCTGCAGCTCGTGGTTTTGATTCTTTGAATGCCTTCCAACCCTCACCATGCCTTCTGGGGTGTTAAGTTCGGGGCTGTTTTTTCAGTTGGGTTTTTTTCTTTCTTTTTAAGATCTTGCTTAAAGAATGGCAACCTTACTTCAAGCATTGCTGTGTTACGAACACTGCAACTAATAGCACGAGTGCAGGCTGCCTCAGAGCATACAGTTCTTCTAAGTGTGGAATAGAAGTTTGCCTTTTCTGGTGCATTTACTACATTTCCGGTTTTGCATGGAGGGCAAAAGAATACAAAAGGATATTCCTAGGACAGTACTGCAAAACCTATCTGCTATTAAGTCATTCCAGTCCCCTTCAGAATAAAGATTACAAGAATAACCTATACTTAGAAACAGCATCTTCGAGCTGCATTCAGCTTTGATCAAGTGCTTGTTTTCACTGCTTTTGGAACACTCTTATTGATGATACCATTTTTTTTTACCATATTTTATAGGGGTCATAACAGTAATCAATCATGAAAGAAATAGCTTTTTCCTGCATTTTAAACAGGGTATTTTAATACAATCTTTTTCTTTTACCTAAATGTAAGCATTCCTTTTAAAATCCCTAATGACCAGAGAGATTACCAAAGGTGTTCAGACTGAACGTGTGGGGTTTTTTAAATAGGAATGAACATAAATCAATGCTCTGTGTTTTCCAAAGTTACATTTCTTTTGCTCCTGCCCTTTCACAGACTTCAAAAGACTATTTTTACGTTTCGAAAAGAACAAGAAAATTCTCTAAACTGCAACCACCAGTTTGTACACTGTGTAGATATATTTTGGGTGTTCTTGACCTTGGATGTCTAAAATTGGCATACAAATATTTTAGAAGGAAATTAGTGCTTTCATATTCATTATTGATTGCACCTCCAATACTGTTTTAGGTATGCATCCTGCAGTTTAAGTGACGTGTGGTTTCCTCACTCCCACTGTGTTATTTCACTTTAATATTTAAACAGATTTTTGTCAATTTTGATCCTAGCAAGAAAAACACTCAGAGGAGGCTGTGCAATGGAGTTTTCTTCCTCTCTTCTGGTAAAAGCAGAGGAAGAGTTTTTCTTCCTGTCTTGGGTGAACCAGTCACTACCACACTTCTCCCTTTTCTGAGTTTACTTTAACCATTGACTATACAAATTTAACTAGTGTGTGGCTTTGCTTAGTGGCACCAAATCACTCCTGAACCATGAAATGAATTTACTCCAATACACAATCAATGAAAACAGGAATCTTTTTTATGGATAAATACACCCTATATATCCCCTTACTCTCTGCAAGAAAAAGAAATTTCCCTCCTACAGTGCAAAGGGAAGTGAGCTGCTCTCTTTGCTGCAATTGCCCTCCAACTCACTCACAGTGGCTCACAAAAGCCCACAGCAATCTTTCAGGCCTCGCACTCGTAGGAGATCTCTCTACTCTACCAGAAGAGACAAGGGATTAGATCAGTCCAACAGAAAAGCACTTGCCTCGAACACTACAAAAAGATACACAGTAAAAAGGATGGCATAACTCTGACATTTCACTGTCTTCCACTCATTTTAAAAATCATCAGCTTTGACACAGGATTAAAAAAAAATCTAAACTTGAGAAGACATTCTGCAACAGAAGTGGCATTATCAGCTTCTATTATAGAAACTTGGTAAGAGAGCAGTGGTTTGGTTTTCTCCCTAATCATCTGTTCATTCAGATTAAAAAAAAAAAAAAAAATCTAACTACACTTACAGTAGTGAAAGAAAATGTGAAGAAAAATACATTCCCATCATGTTTGTACCCAGTTCTCCTTGAGCGGGATCCTTATATTGAATTACAAAATGAATGAGACAAACTAACTTGCTATTTTTATTTTCTACTGCTTAATTATGGTCTTACTACCTTGAACATGCAGCAGCTTGCAGGTTGTATTATCTACGTGCTACACTTCCAAAATGCCACTGCAGAATTGCAGAACTAAAGAGAAAGTGGATTGATTCCTCTCTTTATTTAAAATGTTTTTTTAAATGTTGTTCTGTAGCTTTCACTTGTCTGGAGGTTGAAAAGAACATTAAGAGTTCTTAAAGTCTCTGATGGGGATCATACTATGTATTTTAGATGTAGATACTGTGATAAGAGTACACCAGAAATACTTATCACTAACCATATAGTTGTATTTACTATTAAGATGTCTCTTGGAATTTCACCATCTCTACTGACTTCAGAAATTTTTGTCCTCTCTTTTATGCTCTTCACTCACTGTTCTAACCCAAGTCTCTGGTCATGTCACAAACTACATTTGAGAACTGATACGCAGAGAGAGAGGGAAGGGACAGATTTCTTAAAATGTTATTCTGAAGGGCAGGTGCAGTCCACTGCATATTTCCCAGCTCTGCCATGGTAGAGGCAGTAATTTCTGACATTAATATCGCCTCTTAGAGCACACAGGACTGTACCTCACTTTTACTCTACAGGGTTTATAGGCATTTCCAAATATTTGTTGTGGAATTGTGCTTAAAAACATTTGTGAAAGGGCACAGGACTAAACACATCCCAAATTGGTAACAAATCACAAAACTTCATTGAAGGCCAACTTCAGTCCTCACTGTTTATGATAAAAACACCGGTAGTACATATGAGTTGAATGACACTCTTGACATGAATTTAGTTGTGCATTTCAGTGCAATACAGTGAGTTCAAACCAAACCCAATACCCCAAGCATTTAGTCCTGCTCCAGTCAATCTCAGCAGCAGCCTACTGTGAGCAAATGCAAGAGCAACTGCAGGCAAGCAGATGCACCTAGAAAACACACATGAAAAGGCCATGCTTTGTGAAAAACAGGCTCCCACATCTTTTGTAGTCAATGCACGAAGTCATTTTGGGGAGATAAAATTGGGAAAAAATATATTGCAATTAACCATGGCAGCGTAAGTGGTTTTATCAAACACACAACATGAAAGATAAAGTTTATCTGATACCAATATTCTCCTAGCACTTTGTCATAGATATTATGGTCTCAATGAAAGGCAATATTTGTGCTAGAGTGTTAAAATTTTATAGGTCAGATGTCACAGGGGGAGATTTCAAACTGAAAGTTGCAATTCATATCCAGCAGCAATCTGAGTTACACCTCTACCTTCTTCATTTTTTTACATCAAACTTCAAATCCAAAACCAAGATCAAAATATATACAAGCTGATGAACACTAAATTGAGTGAAACAGCCTCAATGCTGAAATTTTTTAAAAGCTATTCAGCACTACACACTATTTTATCCCACACTACCTGTAATGTTCCTTAAAATTGTGCTCCTCCCTTTTTACTTGGCAGACACTAATTTTACTGCTTACAGGTATTTCCAACAGCACAGAAATTCCCTTGCTGCACTCATACCAAAAATAGTAGCAATGAAACAGCATCAAAACCAGCTTAACTGAGGCAGATGCATGAAATGTCATCTTCAGACAAGAGCAAAGTCAGAGGATTTGCTGAGACAGAAGTTTTGGGAAATACGAGAGATGTCAACAGGAGAAAGATGTGAGAAAGTTGAAGGAAGGAGAATGAGACACTTGAGGAAGGAGAAAAATCTCATTCAAAAGAATTAATGTAGACAGCTTCTGAAGGGGTTTGAGATTACAAAAACATCCCCTCAAAAAGTAGAAAATAAGGTAAGAAAACTGAAATCAAACCTGTAAAGCAAATGAAACATGAAATGAGAACAAAGAAAGTAACGGTTCCCTCCATGGTAATTTGTTTTAGGAAAAAAAAAAGGAGATTATCCATATTTTCCACAAAAATGAACAAAAATATCAACATATAAACTTCATTAGCTGCATTAACGCTGTTAGCTTGTTGCTGTAGCTGAGGTACCTCCAGCATGCAGAGCACACAGCAGAGATTTTATGAGGTATGTGGATAAGATCAGGACATGGCACAGTCTAGATTTAGGTACAGCTTTTGGAAACTTTTAATCACTGCTGTTCAAGGATAATACAGGCATTAAAACCACTCTTATCCAATACTTTTGCACTTTAGCCTATGGAGAAAAGCCCTTAAGACCTGCATACAACAAATTATAATATAAATTTCTATTAAGGTCTAGTTGTTGGTCAAAATTAAGTGTTGCATATATAACAAACAGGCCAGGCTACTGCAGTACAAGTTTAAGTTTTCGGTGGATTTTTGATTACTTACACTTCAGTGGATTTTTGATTACTAATGTACTTACATTTCCCACTGTCTGTGACACTCAGAACATGCACCACATGGTCTCCATCTTCAGAACAACTACTACAACTCATTAAGATCCAACAGAGCGGGCAAGGAAAATGGCTTCTGACAGGATTCTCTGCCTTTCTAGTTCAGGGATCCTGTGTCTATGAAGCTTCACAGAAAGGGAACATTTTTTCCTTAAGACTTTAGTCTGCCAGTGAACTAACATGGATCAATTCAAAGCCATCATAAGGTCTGAGGCACCCTGTCAGATGGATTCTTTCTTACCAGCCAAACAGCTTTGAAACAGTGGTACAAAGTCACAACACATGCTTGAGAATGCTGACTTTGCTTTTAACATTTTACCTTACACTATCAAACAAATTTATAACTGAATTCCCCTTCATAGCTGGAGTTCTATACTTGCAAACAAGCAAGGAAGCAGTCGTTACTCTGGTACCATACCTACCAAAGGGACCCATTTCACTGCCTGAGCAAACTGTTTCCAACATGCACACAAAGAGCAGAACAAGAGTTAATGTTAGTAAATTTAGATGACTGGCTTCATATTTTTCATTGTATTAGAGGATTATTTTTTTTCCAAATCATCTCATTAATTAGCATAGAAAACAGCTCAATTTGTACATGAGCCTACATTATTTTTACTTGGCAAAAAAAATACTTTCAAATGCTTATGAAACCAGCACCTGTATTCACCTTCATTTTCCATTCCTGGGCAATCACTTGGAAAATAACTCAGCTTTTCAGGTTTTCATTCTCAATAGAGTAATGCAATAAGGCATCTTTCATGACTCCAGAAAAATGTATCTAAGGAGGAAAAAAGTCTATGCTCACTAACTCATACTCACTCTCCTAAATGAGACACATCTTTTCATTTAGTCATAACCAGAAACATCCTGACAACACTGCCTGTTGGTTTACTTGCACATACTCCATCTACATCAGCAGTAGGCGATGAAGAACCTTTTAGACCTTTTTATGCCTCAGACAGCTCAGACTGCCAGCACTACTCTGAGTCTCTGCTTCTGCAAACACACATAAGCAGAAATGCCCTATAAAAGCACAAACACATGACAGAGCACACTGCACTTCCCTGCCTTGCATGGTATTTTTCAGGTCAGCCCAGAGCTGTGCATTGGCACAAGACTCTTGCTGTTTTCTATGTAGCATTTTCTCTGCAAAGATCTTGATCAGCTTCTGGAGTTCACAGTCCAGGCTTCTAAAAAGTGCTATTGCTCAAGTATTTTTTACTGCCTTGTTTTTTTCTATGACACAAGCCTTGTTCTCGATTCAAACACCCCGAGTAGTTTTTAGTCATTTATGAGTACTGATTTGATAAGAAATAGAAAGCTAAACCCTCCTCTCAGATTCAATGTTCTTTAGGTCAGTTTTAAATGAGGAATCAGTTAACTTCATCTTGGAATTTGATAAATGAACTCTGAGAAATTCAGGAAAAATAAATCTGGTACAGGTCCAGATTTCTTGAGACATCACAGCAGTTCATATATGCATATATTGATCAATATACATTACAGAGAAATACATGAAGTATAGACAGTTTCATGAATAATCTTGCCTAAACACTTGTCTATTGCATTACAAACTGACTACTGCTTAATATCAACTTTCGTCAAGAAAATATTATTCTAAATAAAATATACAGCTTAGTTAAAACCTCCTTTTGACAGTTTCCAAATAAATGACAGTATCATATACCTTGGAGATCCTAAAATAATTTTATTGAACAATTTGTGTCAAAATTCTAAGTTCCTTCTCACAACTTCATCTCTAGAGTAGTGGGGGTTTTTTTTCCTGCTTAGACAAAGGAAATAAAACTTTACCAGAATATCAGTGCTAAGACTTCTTTTTTCCTTTTCTGAGTTTTGGTGGTACAAGACAACATCAAAGACTGTTCTCATTGTACTATTAAACATACAAAACTATGCTCTGAATAAGATGCAAGAGGAAGCAATTGAAACTAGATTGAGTATTTTTTCTTCAGAGGAGAAAAATTAAGGAAGAGACCCTCATATTCAGATTCTAGAGAACTGAAGGAATTTCAATAGAGCCACAGTTCTCCTCTGATGCTAGGGAGTACTTATCTGCCACACAGAAAAATCTGAAGATGATTTAAATAAGCACAGGAATAGTAGGACCAGTCTTCTAGCAAAAACCAAAAGACAAAACAAAACTCCAGAAACAAACCTGAAATGCATAAATGGAAAAGGCCCAAGAAGCACTGTAGGGATGGGGATGTACACCAGACTGCAGGGCAGAGTGGTGAGAAAGGCAAAGAACACAGGCAGCAAAGGAGACAAGGCAGTGATGAAGAGTAAATAGTAACTAACCACAGAAAATTAGTTTAAACATTAAGTGATGAAAGGCTAAGTAGGAATGATCAGATAGATTACATTCTTTGTGTGTAAGGCAAGGGTGAACACAGGGCAGCATCAAGAGGCAAGCATGGGGGAAGGAAAGCAGCAGTTCTGCTGCCCAGAGCCTGTGGTCAGAGCACTCTGCTACTTGCTGTGGTTATTGCTTTGTTAACCTGAAGTCTGGAAGTGGCACATTTTCCTAGTATTTAGCAGACTGTTCAAGACACAGGTGGATTAGTCACTTCCACAGGACAACCAGACGTAAGGAATTACCTAAAAGCCCCACAATTTGAACAGAAATATTCTCATGCACTCCCATTTAACTCTATCCAGCATCAGCATGGTTAATCTAATTAATAATATACACAAAGGCAAGATTTAAAATCAGTTTGGTTGTGACTCCTCCAGATTCCAAATTCATGCCACCCAGTTGTGGGTGGCAAATCTTCATCCAAAAAAAACAAAATGTAAACGTGTATTAGTTTGTAAAAGTTTAAAAATCAAAATATATGTTATGCTTAAGTTCCTAGTATTCAAGTTCTTTCACTAAATTTTGGCTAGATGCTTGCTAGATATAGGAAAACTACTCTACTTCCTATGGTCTGAAAAATAGATGAATTCATACTCCAATTTGCTTCATTTTATAAGGAAATATCCATAGAAAGAGAGAGTATTGAGAATTTTGTATCAGATGTCTGGTCTAGAATCCACTTTTTCCATGACAAAACATGCTAAAATGTGTTAGTAATATTAATATAAATAAAAATATTTATCCTAATTTAAAGAAACTTTGTACTAATTTAGCCAGGAAAAACCTGTTTGTTTTCTAATAAGGCATGATCATGCCTTTAACAAACATTTTTTGGCCACAAAATATGCAACTGAGAAAAACCATCTTATATCCAGCCTCCAAGTTAGCATATACAAAAATGTAGACCTCACCACTTTGGAAATGGTATGACATTTCTAATCAGGTGGTTTAAGAACTTTCATTAACTTCACTGAGTTAATTGAACTTCAATATTCCTAATGAAGCTTGTTTACCAACACCCAGATTGTTTCTCACAGATCACAGACTGTGTCCAGCCACTACTTAAGGCATTCAGCTGGTCTCAGCTTTCCTTTCGGTTAGATGAAAAACTCTAAGGGAGGTCCTCCCCAAATCAAAACACTAAAACTCAGTCTCAAAATAAGCCCAGAACTGTATCACTCAACAGTATTTAGTAGAGCAAATAAGTGCTACAAGAAGCTGCCATGTTTATGTGTGTGTGTATATATATATAGTACTTTTCAAACAAACTGGTGGTGACCAAAAGATATGATAAAATCGTAAGAAATTGCAACAGCCAAGTAAATAATCTTAAAAATGTGCACAGCTATTCTTGGCTAGCCACTTGTTTCAAAGAGTTATTAATTTATTATTTATTATCTAAGTGAGAAAGCATTTGAAAGAAAATCTGAAGGTAAAAAAAAGATATTAAAAAATTAGGTCTTACTTCTAGTTCCGCTGCTTTTAAAGGCATGAATACATCGCATAGGATCATTCCACTGCAAGGCAACTACAACCTCTTATCAGGACATTGATAGTGATAATATTTAGACAAGTTAAGTCAACTGTTTGGACAGGGCTGCCACAAGCTTAGCATTGTGTCCTTTCCTCATGCCATGTTTTATTCTCCAAAGCTGCTGTCACCTCCTAGTTATCTCCTCGAGCCCAGACACAATTGCCAAGGTATATTCAGGTACAGCAGTCAGAGGGCACACAGCTGGGGCTATGCCTCATACCACTCAGGAAGATCATTCTATTTTGATCTAGCACTGGGGGAGGAAAAAGCTACATTATGCCCTACTGAGTCACTATGCAATCAACAGCATCTCTTTAAACTGTGCTGTGAGTTTTGGGCAACAGTGAAGGCTGAATGGGAATTACTGTAAAACTCCTCAACCCACCCGTGACCTACATTCAATTTTTTGCTCTACTCTCCTTCAATGGCACAAGCAGTAAACCCTCCCTCAAGTAATCTACATATTTTGGTTAAAAAACGGGTTACATAGTACACTGAATTACGCAGCTAGTATCAATTAGCCACTGCAAGAAACACATCATGTGCTTCCACAATGTCACTGATGGATTTTTGCTCAAATTAGTTCTGCTTTAGAAACACCTTAAACCTTCCAGCAACTTAAAGTTGACTTGAGGAATGAATTATACTTACGTGAACTAGCCCTCTATTGGTTTTTCTGAAGTAATTCTGTGAAGTGCTCCTTACATGTTCATAGAACAAAATGGGATCCAGTTGAAGACCTAAATGCAACCTACTCGAACCTGTATGTAGCTCTAATTTGGCAATTTATCATGTTAAGGTTAAAATTCATGTATGAAAATATGCTCAGAATAGTACACTCCAGAAAACAATATCCTTTTGCCAGCCCTTTCAGCATCGTGCTGCATTACTGCATCATACAGTACAACTATTCCCTAAGGCTCTTCACAGGCTGGTATAGAGACCCATGCTGGCCTATTCACAGTTTTAAACTCTAACTGGGTGAAACTTCAGGTCTTATTTGCTTGTAGAGGTTAGCAGTAGCTGAAGTCTGCCATTTAATTTCACTTTGGCTAATAATTTTATTTGCCAATACTTTCATTTCTTCTGTAATACTTTCTACTTAGCGGTTGTCATTATTTACAACTGTTTCTAAACACATTGCCAAGTTTATCAGCTAATACATTCATCATAAAACCTTACACTGAATGATTTAGTTATTGAATGGCTGGTTTGAAAATTAAATCCTCAGTGTTCAACTAGAAATGTTTCCCCTTCAAAATCTCATTAAGAAAGCCATGAAAATACAAACAACCTGTTCAATAGAACTTTTCCAAATAAATCTAATTCCATGCAAAGTTAACATTTAAGACTGAAAACCTAAAATCCCACACTTCTGCTATAACATGTTTTGATGAGAAGAAAAAGCCATGTCCCCAAATATGCTCAGTGTTTGCACAGAAAGATGCATTAATTTTTCGAGCAACATAATCTTTGTGATCTAATCGAATAAAACACAAGCTTTTCAGATTTGTAGATAAATACATTGGAATACACTCTTCTGACATATTTTTCCATTACCCATCTATTCAAGTATGCATGCTTTCCAAAGGCATGTGCAGCTGACACTTACTCATAACACGGTTGTGTCAGAATTAAGAACCAGAAAACATAATTCTTGATTAGCAAACCCTTCTCTATCCTTGTCACCACCTCTAACACAGTTTGCAAACATTTCTCATTAATTCATACTATTTCCTTTTTCTTAAATACTCAAAGAGTGTTTCCTGCTGCAAACCATTCACTGCAGCTTTTGCTTTCTACTGAAATTGGACAGAAAAAGCAGTGAATTAATCTACAATAAATCTAACTACCACAGCATTCTTCAGGTTAAACAAACCCTGAGCTTTTGATACTTACAAAGAAACAAGCAGCAACTACTGAACTTTTCACTCACGTACACTCCTGCTTTCCATAGAACTCCCAGCCATACAGAGCTGAAGGCAGTCTTCCCCTTGCCTGCAGGAAGAGGGGGATCTCTACAAACTGAGAAGAAAAATCATGGCCTGCCTGGCTTTCCCCCAGCATAGGAACAGCTCCCAGGTGTGGCCCAGCACATCATTAGCAGCTCCTCTTGGAGAAAGCTCACACAAGCCTAACTCCTCAGAGGAAATCGAAACACTGCCTAGGTGATGGTTGAAACCACATCTCCCTAGCTGGCAATTTGTGCCTCTGAAGTAGAGTTCAAGAGTAGCGCAATCACTCTGGTGGAGGTTTAGCACAGACACCCTTCAATCACGTTTTAAACCCATTATATAGAAGAGATGGGGGGAAAGGTCGAGGGGAGAGGGGAGGGTTAGGAGGCGTCTTTCAGGACTTCACATCATTCCCAGGGGGAAAAAAAAAAGGAAGCAAAAACCAAACTTAGCAAGTGTACTTAGTAATTCTCTAACTTTTTCCTACTAGAATGGAGCAATGAAAGTAATAAAATTTATTCTTTTATAACTATGCATAACAATATATCAAGCCAATTGAACTGCTGTTGTCATCATTAATGGACACAACAAAAGACATTTGGCAAGCGACATGGGGACTGATAAATATTTCAAGTTGTTCGGTTCTTAATACCATTTTCATTTGTTTTCGCTTCTTTGCCGCCTTATCTTTGATTTTTATCAAGATACAGTCAGCTAAGGTTCAAAGTGAACTGCAGGAAACAACAAGAAAAGCAGGTAAGAGTGCAAAACCGTATTCTAGGTAATTCATAGTGCTGTTTGGGTCAGCCTCTTGCTCAGACAAAAAGCCAGGCACAGAGGAACCACACAGAACATTAGGAAAGAACAGTTTACCAGTACACCATAGTAATTAAGCTAAGCTTGATGTAATCAAGACCCTTCAAGGATAAACCAATAAGAAACTGAACGCCTTTTATTTAGGTCCTGCAGAAAATAATTTCACATTTAAATTGGGTGCCCACTTTACTACTACTTTTGAATAAGCATCCTACTGTATCTTGAACATGACCTTCTTATTTCAAGACAGACAAAAAAATGTTTCCTACAATTCTCTGGCGGTGAACAATTTCACTGTCACAGAAAAAAATACACAAACCTCTTCAAAGTGGATATGAACTACTTCTGCAAGTCACTCATTTATTACTTTTTGGTTTTATTTGTAGTTTATATTATTATTATTTAGACCAATATTTGCAAATTCAGGAAGACTGGGTTTAGACGTCAGTTTCCCCACCTTTTGGTTACTGAAATGCTTGTATTACAAGCACTGCAGGGAATTAATAAGGGTTAAAAGCATTTGTATAAACAAATGTGTGAGAAGACTAAGTCCTAAACCTAGTTAAAACTATTCATGCTTCAACTCCCCTCTTCCTCAAAAATTTCTTTCACCTCAAAAGGAAATGCACACTACCAGAAATCAATGTTATGATTTCAGTGTCCCCAAGATAGGTCAATCAGATACAGATAACATTTGGACAAGATCATCTTAAGAACAAAGAAACAAGTACAGAAACTCAGCTTTATTTTCTCATATTAACAGTTTCTTGTTAACCTTGGCTTTCTAACTGATAACATTTGCAGAAAAACTGAACAGAACCACATTATAGAAGAACAAAAATATCCCAAGCACTCCCTTGGATAATCATTTTTCATTAATGATCAAATATTTGTGGCGTGTTCAACACTTTGTTACGTGGTCAAACCCAAACATTATTGTTACCCTTTTCACCAACTGGAAGCAAACTTTATAACTTGAAAAGTTATAACAGACCTGAAAGAAATTCATAAAAATCCATTTTGAAAGACCAGTGAGGCATACTCTCACTAGTATTCTCTCACTAAAACATTCAAGACCATAATCCTGAAATATTCAGGCCATATGCTCATGCAGAAGGCTATAAGCTCTTGCTAATGGTTTTAGGTTTACTGAAGTTATATTCCCAGAAATTTGTAGACTACTTGGCAATGACCACTGCAACACAGTGTTACAATTAAGGACACTAAATTTGTCTAGCATTGGTAATGGTTTCCCTGGTCACATCATGGCAAACCATTCCTGCAAGTTTTCAGAGACTTCCCAAAAAGGTGGTTCATAAGCTATACCATTACTCACCCCACTTCTTCACCCACCTCAATGCTTTGCCCAAAACTGTGATTTATGTTCTTTGGAGCTGAGGTGATTTTTTTACTATTTAAGGGATGCTTTTAGGGAGGCTACTGTGTTTGACTTTTATGTAATTCTATACAAACAGCAGTGATAACGAACAAACAAGGTCCCCACATGCCAAGCATTTCAGCAGTTTTGCAACAGGCTAGTATTTTCTTACTCATTTTGTCCAAAGCATCTCCATGGAGAAGAAAGCTGAAACCTGTCCATATCTTCTGTTTCTTCACTCTTCCACATACACAAGAGGGGAAGTTCAAGTGTCATTCATCCCAAACCAGTCCATCCTACTGAAATGCTACTCCCGAAAACAATTGTACAGCTAGATTCTTGACCAAACATTTAAGCTCTTTTTTTAAGTTTATTTTACAACTAAAAGAGCTTAGACAATGAAGATACGGAGCTCCACTTTTAATGATAGGCTTGTTTTTATCAGTTCAATCTTTCTTCATTTTAATATCTTTACAGAAATACACTATAATGTTTTGGCATGTTCCCCCATGCTCTGTAGTTTTGATATGACTTTATGAGTGCAAAGTGATCATATTTTGCTCTATTATCCCAGTGATTAAATTCAGCTAATAAAACATGAAACAACTGCAGATAATCTCAACTGTTTCAGTTTTATTGAAGATTTTTTAGACACTTTTCCTCCTCTCTTTTCCTAGAAGGGTATATAATTTTTCATAACTGTTACTTCTTGTTGTGTTGATTTTGGTGTGTGTATCTCATGCACATCTGTCCAATCTTCCTGGAATCCATTAAACCTGAGGGAATACTAACACACCAGGATTTTCAACGTCAACATGACTTTCTCCTGCATCATTACCCAAATTTCCTTTGTAGTAAGGCAGTGACTACAATGACCACAAACTATGTGACCCAAGTATAAGCAACTCAGTATTTTCACATCAGTTGCTTGCTTTTACATAAACCAGCCTTTTAAGTGTCACCAGAGAGTAAGCGACACCAGACATTATGTTATATGCTTTTAAACAATTAGGTACTTACTTCATTGGTGGTACTTGATATTTGATCTCCTTGTCTTTTTAAAATCACAATTGAATATTGTACATTATTTCGAGACAATTGCTATGTTCCTATTAGATCAGTTATATATCACAAAAACACTCCATGCTCAGTTACATGTTCTTTAGAAAATTTAAAAGCAGAGCACACATAGTGCTTTTCTGACGCTATCTGGACACCATTTTGCCCTCACAGGACCCCAAACACAGCTCTCTGAGGCCGCGGAGCATCTATTGACATCAACAGACACCAGAACTCATCCTCAGATTCCCATTTCTGCAACACATTAGCTACAAGCTTCCTTCAGAGAATAGGGATAGCAACAATTTGTTGTGGCACACCAAGCAGCAAACTCTGCTGTTGGAGTGCACAGGGCTCAGAGCTGAAAGAACAAGTACCAACAGTATTTGCTTATTCTGGCACACAGGTAGAAAGGAAGAACCTGACAACCCTGCGGTAGTGAAAAATGACTCTCCAGCATGGAATTCATAATGAAAACATTGTCTGGCACCTCCAGTGCGTGGGAGAGCATTTCATGCTCTGTCAGAAACTTAATTCAGCAACAATGAAACTTACTGATAGAAAGGTGAATGAGTGGGAATGGGTGCATACCGTAGAACTCCAAGAAAATCAAGCTATATACAGTTTTAAAAAGCAAGATATAAAGAACCTTCCTATTCCTGTGTAATGTAACCCCTCATTTTTTCAACCACAGTCAGTCTAAAAATAAGAAACTCTGTGCTGTTTTATTTGGAACAGAAGAAGACTTATCTTATAACAGCTAAAATCAATATTCATACAGAATGTACACATTAAACAAACTCATGAGATTACCTGTTTCTATTTTTTAACCTATTCTTTAGCTATTTACATGTTGTTATTTCAGCTTCACCTCTGATTCCCATCCACTCCACATACACCCTTCTTTTTCTCTAATCACTGAGAGATCAAAGTCTCTGCAAAGTGGAGCACAAAGTTCAAGTCAAATTTTCATACGTTCTGTCAAAGCATCTGGAAACAGCTCATTTACCCCTAATTATTTAGTGCAAGTTTCACCATTACAACAAACATTTTTTAACCAGTATTTCACGAGGCTCTTAAAAGTCTTATGACTATATTGGCAGGATACAGCTGCTACTTCCACAATGCTCTGGGTTTGTCTGCCATTTTCTTTAAAGAGTTGAAAAATATCAGAATATTTAAAAAAAATGCAGTTGCCCTCACCAGGTCTCTCACCTTATTTTTCCCCTTCAACCTTACTTCCTTGAAGGCATATTGTTCATTTACAGCTGACACATTTCTCCTATTCCCTCCACTAGCATGTTTAAATATAAATAAAGTGACAAATTCAGTAGTAATTTCTTATAACTTAAACTGAAACATTTAAAAGTAACAGATAAGTTTTATGGAGCCACCTCAGCAACACTTTATTTACATCTCACCACTAATAAAGACTCGCCAGCTTCTGACATCTGAAGACAGCTTCCAGTACATTCAAATGCGTAAAAGGTTGTAGGTAATGAACACACTCATCACATCACCTATTTGAGCAACGGTTTGGGAAACAGTGCTTTTAAATCATACTCCTCTTTGTTTGCACCTGTGATCATTTTAAGATCATTCATATTTTGTACACATTTAGAGAGAGCAGTTCAAAGAATTCCTTTAGAAATGGCAGGATGACTTGGTTGCAGTAGCAGGAAAAATCTGTAGCACTATTTTTTTAGCCTTTTGAATACATACAACTTCTGTTCAACGAAGCTGGAGATGCATAGCTGTATTGCAGTTGTTATTCACAGGAAAATATAATGAAGGGGAAAGTTGAAAAGCAAAGAACAACTTGAAGATACATTTTCCTATTCTCACCACTGTTACTAACAATCAATTTCCAAAGTAGTAAGTACATTATCAGATAGGCAATTGAAATCTCATGCCACTTTGAGATATTTTCTGCTAACTGTACAAACTACACACTTAAAGGCACACAAGTAACCTAGCATACCTTTTCTTTACTTGCAATTTTATTAATTTTAATACAGTTGCCATTTTTCCCTCCACCTCCATAGATGGCCTGAAGTTCACAGCCCCTTTCTGAAGCTCACTACGTGCTCATTTGCACAGTCTATAAAACATAGCCCAGCCCTTCTGAATACAGTCCATTCCAAGCTCCACTCATGCATGGCAAGTTTCCACACAAGCACCCAATGGAAACAGCTGAACAGCAGAGCCATCAAGCACCTAAAAGCTGCCCAACACAGTTATTGCAAGGACTGCACAGCCTTGTTCAATTCAGCACCTCCACCTCAGCACGAGCAGCTGCTCCCACGCACAGCAGCACCTCTCAAATTTGTCACTGCATTTTCACCTCACAGCTTTCCAAGAAAGGTGACCTAGACTAGAGAAGTCATTACTTGTATGCACTAAAACTGAAAAATCAGTGCCAGGGATAATTAGTCTATTTGTGCTATATTGTGGCAGCAAACCGTAAAAAAATCCACATCTCCACATCCAAATTGACTTTGGAAAGAGAAATTAAATACTAAGTATTGTGGATGGAATACAGTATTTCTTTTAACCAGTTATTCTATTTACATAAAATAATATTCCAAAATAAATTCTGTTAAAATTACATATCAAGAGTACCAAAAACACATTTTTGGGTTAAATTCACCATTAATTCAGAACTTGTTTACTGGGTATTCAATTATGTGGGAATAATAATTTGCACTACAAAATCTTTCTTCAAAACTAGACTGTGTTAAAAACAGGACATGTTTACGTGGCAGAAAATAAGAAACTTTCTGCAAGTAATTAGAGCACACAATACGAAAAAATTTCTATGCATTAGGCAAAGTAATCAAAGATTTGAATCAAGCACTGAGATATCTGACTTAAATACCTTAAATAAGACATTGCTAGTGCACACAAAGAAATAAAACCCAACAATTTTAAATTCCTCCACTACTTGCACAATCAAGACAAAAACAAATCTCGTTTTTAATGAACCAAATATGTATAAAAGGACCACATTTTAACAAAACCTTTGTCTTAAATATGATTTATGAGGACAAGATGTTCAGCAAAACTGAAGAACAAGTGTGATTACCAGGTTATCTAATTTAATGCTCAAAAGACTTAAAACCAGACAAAAGATTGAGAAAAATAATTAGACATTTTGGTTAATGATAATCACTGAGCCATTTCAAACAATCGTACTGCAGCCCAGATTCATTCTTGCACTCTTACATCATCTTTACCACTACACCTACTTATAAAGAGAGCAGTGCATAAAAATCAGATAGTAAAATTATGATCTCTAAAAAAGCCAATAATGCTTAAGATATACTAAATTTGAATAAATAACTATTTTTAGTGCTACTTAGGTAATTTTTAGACATTTTCCTGTGAAATTAGGGTAATGATACTATGACTCAAAAGCAGAAACTGAAGTTGAACTAAACACAGGTTGGCAATGACAGATCAAACATACGTAGGAGGCTGAACAACAGACTGGAAAAAGCTTTATATGTAAAATAAGTAGTCACAGACTTACAAAATATACTGTAAATATACTGTGCAAATTAGATAGTCAAATTAACCAATTATAGCTGTGTCTGAGCTTTACAGCAGGTTAGGAAAAAAACAACTAACTGTCAAAAACAAATTTTACAAGGGCAAATTATCTGGCTGAATTTCAAGCACCTGAGAATGAAGAAACATGCTCT
>NW_008237239.1:5325025-5342249 GCF_000691975.1 Corvus brachyrhynchos | reverse complement strand
AGCAGACAGCACTCCCCCAGAGTTTATCTTCTTCCATTTCATTTACCTTTAACTCAGCATCTTTCAAACCATTTATCTTGGCTTTTCACATCCTTAGAATTTTCCTGCCAAGTATTTTTCTCTGCCCTTTATTAGCCCCTCCAATACAAACCTAATTTTTCTGCTCTCTTAATTCTTCCCCACTACCTTTTCAAAATGAACGCTCATCCATTAGTCACAACTTCTATACCACAGCTACCAGAAAAGTCTTCTATACTCAAGCAGCAGAACACAGGTATTACTTGAGATATAATCAAGAGGATACTTACCTTTCCAAAATCTCTCACATCAAACAAATCAAATGCTTCAAAAAGTTCACTTTTCTTCATTCCAAATATTTCACAACATGCCGAAAGAAAAGTCCTTATATTCTTCAAGCAGAGAAACTAGGGGAAGAAAACAGAAATGCTAAGTGTCAAGTGAGTAAATTAGCAATATATGTGCTCACTTGGTCACAAACACCATATAATTCACCAATACATTTGTAAATCAGCACTTCCACGATGCTGTGATCCTCCACTGGTCCTAATTCAGCCATAAAAGCTCTCTTCAGACTCAAAAGCATTAACCAAATTCTGAATAGACACTTTGTGAACAGAAACTATTGTCTCTCTTTTTACATAAACAGACATGACAGTATGTTACTAGATACGTAATAGTCTAAATACACACTTACTTTTCAGCTCCCTACAGGTAGCACAGAACAAAACAGATAAGTTACCTTAATAAAATGGTATTATTAATATGTGGAAGTTATTATCCATACATAAATCAAGCGTTTCATCTGCTAGATTCTAGTTTGAATGTTTAATGAATGCACGTGCACTGTTTTCACACACTAAAGACTTTAAGAATACATATTCTCCATCTGGTGTACAGGAGCAGACGAAGCTTGCAGTGAAGTCATTTAAATTTACCTAGCAGAGATTTAAGATCCTCAGACCACCTTGATTTCTGTACTAAATCAAAGGCTATTTCCTTTTAAGTTATCCACATGCATCAGTGATCATCTGAGTCTGAAAAAGAATAAAGCCTCTGCCACAATTATCTCCTTAAAAGGCTTTTAATGCATTTTCCTGTGGATTATTTTGTTTGCCAGACCTTATCAGGCCAAAAGGCAGTAACTATCAAGAGCATTGGTAACTTCAGAGGGGTAGCTAAAAAGGGCAATATGCATTCTTGATGATGATTAGCACTGTTAGGTACTAGCACCTTGCGATGGCATCAGCTTCATAAAGATGCTATTGTAGTCTTTTGAGCCACAGTTCAAAAGAAAATACAATATTTATAAGCAGCAGTATTTCAAAGGACCCTGCACCATGCTTTGAATATGCATGTTTAAAAGTACTGACACAGCAACTTAATATTACAACAGAGTTCTCTATGTTTTCGTGGATTCATGAGGATCACTCGTATTAGGATGGATTATAGAATTGCTACATGTTACAACTTCCTGTTTTGATCAAAGCAGTATTTTTGATATTGGGTGTCACAGCCATATCAATTCAACAGACAGCCCTACTTCATGTCTTACATAGCACTAACCAGTGAGGCACAGAAAAAGCAGAGCACCTGATAGACCAGATTTACAGCAAGGGCACACATATGAAAGCACTGATTCAACGAGAGATACTACAAGAGCAGACAGCTCCAGTAGATGGTTGTGGACATCAGGACAGCCAACAAACTCATCAAAAAGCATCACAAAAGCCATCCCTGCACAACCCAAAGCTCCCAGGAAAGCACCTGTGACTGATCACAGCCTCATCAATAGTAAGGATTCCCAGCTGTACCAGGTGGACCTGCAGCCTTCACCCTTTTCCCCCCTTCCAAAGAGCCTCTTCAGCACGTGCCTCCCAGCTCACATGGGGCACTCATCCCTCAGCCACGCACTGAGCTGCTCAAGGACAACACTGCATTTATGCCAGACTGCTTTTATGCCCAGTGGGATTTTAAGAATTAGTCTAGCTTGCTTGGTCAATGTGGCAAGCTTATCTAGTTTTGCAAAGATTGTAAGTTTGAAGTCAAAATTGCAAGGTTAGAAGGCCAATGGATGTTCTACATATGTGCTTCTTCCTCCATCACGTTGGCAGAAAGAATCAGAAAATGAGCTGGTCTTTAAAAGAAGCTCTAACAAGATGGCACATACAAAGCTATTGTTTTCTGCTATATTTTTCACCAGGTTTTTTATTATTTTTCTTAAAAGCTATCAATGGCCACTAGGTTTGTCCAGTGCACAATACTGATTCAACTTGAATACCCATCTATTTTCTTACATCAAAATTCTCAAAACCACTGACGGCTGTGATTCTCACTGGAAAATTCAGCTTCCTTTAAGAAACCTAAGTTTTGAGTTTATATTAGTGCTGAAGTCTGACAGTGCAAAGAAAGCTTACAGCTGCATTAAATTGTTTACCTCTAAAGAGAGCAAGAAGTTAAGGAAGAGACAGGAGCTGTCATGAGCCTAAAATCTGACCTAGATTTGCTAAAGAGCATTTTAGCAAGTTGCATTTAGCTTCCTAATATAGCTAAAAGAACCATTTAATGGATCAGCAGTTATTCACAAACAAGATGTCCTCTCCCTTCTGCAAAATCTCTCCAACTATTCTTAACAGACGTCTCCTACAAACAAAGATAAAGATGGCAGCATTTTTCCAACAAGATTTATTGGTTACTTCAAATTTCTTTAAATTTGGAGGCAGTTTTCTGGCATCAGCATTTTTTTTAAATTATCATTACTATGAAATATATCTGAGCAGATTAGAAAGCATATTACAAGAAATTACAAGCCCACGTGTTTTAAAGGAAATGTTGAAGCACCTGCACTCTAAGTAGTAAATTAAATTCTTCAGAATATTCTAACAGACCAAAGAAGAATCTAATCCCCCTGTCTTCCCCTGCCTTCCCTTTTTTTTTAATACCAATTCATTAATTTAACATGTATCATTATGTCAAACAGGTTTGACCTAATTATAATCTAATATAAAATAACCATATAACACATGACATGTCTTGTAGGCTCTAGAAACCACATGGTAAGCATTTGTCAAATCCACCTGCAATTGAGATGGGACCACATCATCACTGAGTGTGTGCCAGGCAGTGCCTTCAGCAGAGTAGGTATCCTGACATTACAGTCGAACCCCCTGCGAGTTCAAAGACTGCTTAGTGAGTTTTAGTTGGCCATATAATGATTCAGTATCCATCCGTTTTCTGTTGGAAAATGAAAATGAAATTCTTACTGCTAACTGTTAGGCTAACCACAGCAGCTACAAGAATAAAGCTGTGAAATTACTAAAACTAAAAGTATGTTCATATTTAAATGAATTCATTTTGTAGTACCATATATGAGAAAAAAAATTTTAAAACCCTTGTTATATGCAGCTCATGTTTCAGAGAAGTTATTTGATTATATAACCCAGAAAACTTTCAGAATTATCTCCAAAATTTTATACTGCAGTCTTCTAAAGAAACAGTTTCCCTCATTGAAAACAAAGATTTTTATCGCTGCGGTTACTGCATGAAGAAGTACAAATTAGTAAGAGAAGCCTCCAAATTAAAAAAGAGCATACTGGTAAAATCTAGGAAGTTCTAAAAAAGACAACCCTCCTCGCTGGCAGTAAGAAAAAGGCACCAACAGTCTGCAGTCTCTCATTAGTAAGTACAGTCCTCAGGATATTTGGAAACCTACTGCATTATTGTGCTTCTTTTGAAAAAGAAAACATTATAGTTCAGGACACCGCAAGAGAGATCATTAGAGCAGTTGGGTACTCAGTTTTCAGAGGATGCAAGGAGGGCTAAACCTTACTCAAAGTCTCTCTTCCACAGGAAACACTGTCTTTCAGCACAAGAACTGGTTTTTCTTCATAAAAAAAAATAACGTAACTTTAAAACATTCCCTTGGAATAGTTAATGATGCACTTTGTCACTCCTTTTTTAACTACATTATTATATCAGGTGACAGCAGTCCAGAATTCTCAGTACACAGATCAGTAAAATATTGCTGTAGGTAGTATAAGCCATGAGCCTAAAAAGTTAACACTAGTGAAAAATACAACTTCTCTCGCTCATCTGCTCATGCCATGAGAGGAGTTTACACCCAACTCCAGAGACAGATGGACAGAAATCACAACCCATCCCCGTTCTGTGATTCTGTGACTGGGGCTCAGGAGTCTGAAAACAGTTTTCAATCTTAACACCTATAGATTATGAAGACATTTCTAAAGCATCCTAATGTTTCACAGCGTAAGAAGTCACACTGCTACAAACCCATAATGTAGCCATTGTCAGAGCTGCTGAAATGGTAAAACTCCTGTGATAAACCACTGTGGTTTTGTGGAATAGATTAGAATTCCAGTGGCCTCTGGTCCATTCTGCACTGAATTTAATTTTGCAAGAGGCACTAACACAACTATTGAACTATTGAAATGACAAGCAACTTTGAAAACAAAGTATGTCAACCACCTTAAAAAAAGCAGGTGTGGTTTATATAATTGGGCCTGTATTTGTCTGAACTTTAAACACAGGACAGTGGGCAAATCAAATTATACCAGGTTCCATAGAAATAGTATGCTGTTTTCTACCACAATATTTGCCACTTCACACAAAAACATTCATTTGAGGCTTTTTCCACACACAACATGGTTATGTGCACTGACAGAAATGCATAGAAATATTTCACAAAGGGTACTGAATAGACACGACTAATTAGGTACTAAAAGCACAGGCAGGGCTGAAGCTGCCCACAGGGAAGAAGGATTTCTCTAACCAGACCTTTAATGAAGTGAAAGATGAAATGCAAAAGAAAAAAAAAAATCATAAAACCTCTATTCACATAATCTAAGATATATTTCTCAAAAAAGGTATTTTGGCACTGAAGTACTTCAATGGAATAAAGGTCTGTTTGGTACAGACCATAATATTCAGTACCTAGATGTATCCTTTGTACTAAAAGCACTTTTACAGGCGCTCAGAAACCAACACAAAGAGCTCTGAAGATCAAATTGTGCCACAAGACATTTAATGAAATTCCAACATAGCAACACCAGTCAGGCAAGTGAAAACTGAAAGGCCAAGAAATGACAAGTACTCAGGAAAGAGAGTTCTAATTCACTTTTTTTATCATTTTAATTACCAATAGTGGGAAGGGAGAAAAAAACTATTTGTATTTATTTCAACTTCCACCTCCTTTTTATTATGATGACTGAGTCACAAGCACAGATATTTAGTCACAAGTCTGAGAAGCTGGCAGTTCCCTTGTGCCTGGGTCAGACATCCATACTGCATTCAGACAAACTAGGAACATACTGAAGCCTGAGTTATCTAAGACAGTCTAAATAGATGCTAGGCTGTAAGGAGTATTAAAACCAAACTGGATCCCTGACACTCAATGGGGAATACCCATCCCTTCATCACTGCACTTCACTGGCTTTTTTGCCTTTTGTGTTCCCAGCCCCACACAGACTTCAGGAGGCTGCCAATAACTGCATGAGGACTGAGGCCGGTTGCTCCTACCCACCATCATGCAGAAGCTACGATAAAAGAGTAAAAACCTAGAAAAAGGACTCTACTTAGCCCACTGCCCACTAAATCCACTTTATCTCCTGTGGAAGAAATAAGGCATGTCAATCATGGAAAGTCCTGAAATTTTCCCCTCCTATTCCTCCTCTAAATGGCACCACTTTATAAACTACACAGCTGCAGCTATTTGCCTTTGCCTTGTCTTTAAAGAGCCTTATATGCAAGCCTTGTTTTACATTACAGCAAGCATGTTATGGCAAAAAAAGTTGAGGAAAGGCCAGACTTTCAAAACAAGTATATAAAAGAAGCAATGAGAGGAGCAAATTTGGCTTCACTTCACACATCTCAGAAGGTACAATAGCTTAGTTTTTTTAATATGTGAAATACTGCTGTTAAGTACAAGGAAGCACATACAGGTTCGTGAATATGTGAGATTTTTCTACTGGTTACTTGTGGTCTTAGAAAAGCAGAATTATACAAGAATAGAAGTCAGAAGACTAGAAGAGGCAATCATTGCTGTAACACTTATATGCTCTTTCTACACCCCCAGTGTTTACTGCAAAACACGAGCTCCTGACCTTTCCTATCTGTTCCTGGAATGCTGATGAGAACAGATTAGCTGCAAATCTCTCATTTTTATTTCCACTCTGTTCCTGGGAATGTATGCAAAATTGAAAATACTGCACTTACACTTGTTAACAAGAGGAGAAATATGAAAATTTTCATAATGGATTTAACTGGAAGAATTGCTTTTAATACATTCTGTCACCAAGACTGGTAAGCGCAAGTGATTTCAGTGAAAGAAAGCACCAAAACAGAAGAACTTGTCTCCTCAAAATTTCCTTCACGAAGTTGATTAATGCCCTGAGGGTTGCAGATTTTGGCTTTTCACTTGTTTCGGCATTTGTTGCAACAGCTGTGTTAATAGGAACAGCATAAATTTCATACCAATGCTGTTCAAATCCTGCTGAGTCCAAATTTGAGAGAGATTCCAGAACTGGCTGCTGTGAGCAAACAGCTCCATCACCTCTAGTCACCGAGTCAAGATCCTGTGACCACAGCAAAGGTACACACCAGCAAGACCAAAATTGCACCGTGAACCTACACACATAAAAGAGCAACAGTAACTAGAGATACAGACCCATGGGCTTCATCAGCTCCTACACAGTGTGTGCGCACAGGAAACTTCCAGCTTCCTTAAAATTCTTTCAGCCACATCCAATAAAGGGAGAAAATTAGGTACTTAGAGATACAGCTGCTCATATATCATAACCTCCTTTCCATAAGCTAGGCTGGACAGTTCCCCAACACATCCCATCTTTGACAGAACAGTCCCAAAAGGAAGGTTACCAAAATAGGAGCACATTATACTTCTATTAGATGTCACAATATTTTTAATGTTGTTTTTTTTTTTTACTCTCTGTATGTTAATTAACACCAGATTACTAGATAATCAAAGCCCCATTGTGGTACTGACAGAATTATACAGTCAGGGTTAACAATCCAACACAGAAATCATTCCTGGCTCCTTCACAGATTTCAGCAGCCAAAGTACATTAGATTAGTTCTGCTCTGCCAAAAGGAGTAATTATCACTATATGCACTAAAAAATAGCTGTAAGGATTTGTAAGTGAATGAAGAATGGACCCACTAATGAAGTCTTAATTCAATATCTATTAATGTCTTTTCATAAGCCAGCAAGAGAGAAAAAAGCAATATCAGACTCAGGAACGGCATTTGTAACATTTTTCTTGTTCATGCGTGTGCAGCTTTTCTTGCAAAAATCTTTAAAGCCAGAGTCTTAGTAAGTGAAGGTAAAAGGGCCATAAGGAATTTTCAAGACTAAGTCAACACAAGAGGATGAATGCTCCTATTTTCAATAGGCAAATGGAAGCTACCAGGCAAATAAGCATTATTCTTTTTCTCACTCTTAGATAAAAATCTATTAACTTGCAAATTACATTTTAAAAAAGAAACTAATGCACACAGGAAGAACACGTCACTCACATCAAAGGAATTCAGTTTTACGTTCTGCATTTGCCCTCTTGTTGTGCAAAGCACCTCAGTCATTCAGAAGATCAGTATTTCTAAAGCTCTAAGCAGAAGCAAACCAGGCAAATGGTAAATGCCTCCTAAACTTTGCTCTCAAAAAGCCACAAAGCAGGTAAGCTAATAAACATGGAGGGGACACCACACTGAGCTCTTTGTACAGTTGCTTAAAGTGCTGGTGCCATTACATAACTGAAGAATTTTACTAGGAAATGTGCTGTGCAAAGAACAGCAGACACTCCTTAATTCATAGGACTAAGGAACAGCTAGGGAGACCTGTACTGTTATTACCTTTCTAGATGTGGGCAGTCTTTGAAGGCCTACACAACAAAAGATGCTGTATGAACTATAAAACATATTAAATTCCTCTGAACCACTGCTAACACTGTATGAATATTAATAGCATGTTCTTTATTTGCTCAGTTAATGTAGTAATTAAATATTCATAGGAAAGCTCTTAAAATTCCTAACTGACTACTATTCAATTGTGTCTATTGCATTTTGGCTTGAGTATGAAGCTTTGTTTATGTACATTTGCTCTTCTCTGTGCTTCAGAGAAAGAAAATGGAAATTGAAACTTGGAAAAAAAAAAGCTGAGAAAGCACAAAGGATGCTCCACTTCTATTAATAGTGATATGGAGTGAATAGAGGGCAGGGAAAAAAGTTCACGATTTGCTATGCATTACTGACTCTCTCCTTGGCATTACAGCACTGGTTGAGCAAGTGAGGGCAAAGAAGCATTGAAATTCTCTGGGTCCCTGAAGTCAAGTGCTCCCACAAGCCATGAAACTGGCAATACATGGGAATACTTAGACCATTAAGCCCTGACTACAGGAATTCCCTAAGCGTAATTGGCAAGAGACTGCTACCCCCAAGGGGTGGGAGAACTCAGGACAGCATCCTGTTGCAAAGGGCAGTTTTTAGAGTAGCCCATTGTTCCCCACTAGCAAAACTTAATTTATTCTGCAATACCTGCAGTAACAGCAACTGGAACACAGTCTTAAGCATGCAAAGCACAAAGAGATTAGCTAGGGAGTTCCTGTGCTTAGCTACCTTTTCAAATAACTAGCCCTATCTGTCTTATATCCCAAGGCTGCATCTCTAAAATGTCTTGCTCTAAAGATCTCGGTGTTTCACAAGCAAATGCAAAAAGAAGGAAGACAAAGGGAACATGGAAAATAGTCCTAAAAAGAACATGAATAGGAGGAAGACAGCAACAAGGAAATGAAAAGAGGACCCCAGGAAAAGGAACATGAAAGGGACAGACACACTAAAACAGAAGTTTAAAAAAGAAAATCAAAATAGACTAAAAGAGAGAGAGATCCAAGGGCAAAGAGCACTGAAATAATAAAATACTTGACTCACTAATGATTACACTGTGTGAGACATGAAATAAAAGTCAAACACAAGAAAATGATGTGTTAAAATTCTGGTGTTAAAATGCTCCAGGCTAAACTGTTTATGAAACTGCCATTTAAAGTAAGACAGTAGTCACTGTGCCTGCCATAAGGTGTATTTACAATTGTGACATGGAAAACTGCTTCTGCAAATGGCAAACTGTAAAGGACAGTGATTTCCTACTTGGATGTATTGTCATTGCTCCCAACACAAGCTTTCTAGTCACGTATGTTTCAACTTAGTTGATGAAATATTAGCAGTTGTCAGAAACCTCAAAACCTATACCTACCTAAAGTATTTAAACTTATTGCAGGGCAGGGGGGAACCCTAAAGCCTCCAGATTAACTGATATATTTAAACATCAAAAGGAATGGAAAGCCTCAAACAAATTAGCTCTCAACGCTTTTACAGTCAGAAAAAAAAAATTACATCCACACTGAAACCATGAAAAACCTTACAGCAGCAGTATAATGCACAGATCTTCACATCTGTGCAAAAGAGAACACCCAGCACATCTGTTCCATATTGTTAGCTTGGCACACTAAAAAGCTGCTTCCTTTGTATCTTGATATCTTTTATTCATGACTCTGCTTGGTTTTTACCAAGTCTCTGACGTTAGTGCAATAACATGAGAAGATCTTACTTTCCCTATACCTGTGCAAGGGAAATTAATTTGGGGGTGTAAGGAGCCCTATGAAGGTGTAACAAAGGGCTGCCTCATAGGCTAAAGGCACAGAATTCACCTGAGGGATCCACACCTGACTTCACCTCCATTACAGAAACACCCTCCCTTTCACTTATTTCTACCCTACACCTAAAAGTAAGCACCACTGAATTCACCATCTGAACTGGATCTCCTTTGTGAATAACTTGTGGCTGTAGTGTCCTGAACACAGGCCCTACAAGCCAGACCTGGACCTCGACTATGTAATCCCTTAACAAACACCTACAGTGGGGGTTCAAGAGCATTTTTAAGTCAGCATATACTAACTTGTTCTTTTGTAAACACTTAAAAAGTTTTGAAAGCTGTCAGCACTGAAACCTGCATGGAAATTCTAACCCAAATAACTCCTATGCTTTTCCATTTCTTACCAGCAGATACAGATCATGTACTAGGTCTTTGATTTCCAAGAGAAAGGAACAATATTCTTATTAACAGTCATTAGTGTTAACAGGCATGATTCATTAAATACTTTTAATGTTTTCTGGAATTGCATATATGTATTCTTTTCCAAACTTATGGTCATGGAATAAATTCCTAGCAAGACTTTAAGGATGCAATTACAGCTCTCTACAAATTGCCCAGTATGAATCTGACTGTCCTCTAGTTACCTATTTTAAAAATCCACTGTTCTATTTTTGCTGGTGTGTCACTTCAGGTTTGCAGTTTATTAGACCATGCTCTCCATGGCAAGGACAGGGGCTTCCAATATATTCAGAGAATACTTCTCAAGGATTGCAAGTCAAATAAGTAGAACAAGTAAGTCCAAAAGCCCAAATCACAAACCAGTGGGAATAGCCATGAATGAAAAACAAACTCCAAAAGTAAATTTGCAGGATTGGAGGCAAAAATTCAGTTGTATAGTGTACTGACTGCATTTTTACACCTTGTGTAAAAGCTTCTTCTCTGGAGCTTCAACATATGCACCTGTCACCAAATGTCATCCTTCCTGCACTGAGTACCATACAGTTGGCATCTCAAAAGTTGCATTTCCATTGGACACCCCCTCTGTTTCTACACCGGAAAGGACAGCACATAATTTTCTCTTTTCTCAGGCCTCTTAGTCTTCCCCTGTATTGCCTCTTGTGAAAAGCTGACAAATTCTTCTTTTTCTATTGTTTGTTTAATACCATCAGAAACCTCCACTGCCCTTCTCTGAACTTTTCTCATTTTATTACATCTTTTTTAAAACAGAAGACCACAACTACAGAATACTGGAGTACTGTGGCTTATGCAGCAGACTGCAATGGCATAATGAGCCATAATGCGTAACAGCATAATGAATGTTTGCGGCACAAAACAAGCTTCTGCACATGCATTTTGCAAAATCCCCTGGCTGCTACATCCTCCACAGCTATCTATGAGAACAGATTACTGTTCTGAAGAATCTGGTCTGGATGTCGATAATGAGATAGTGAAGCAGATGAAACTGTGATTTGATCCACAGCTGCAATTCCTGTGATAAATAAGACACAAAAACATTAAGAGTTCTCAACTTCCAAAAATTCTGAGAGAAAAGGCAGTTAAAATACAAATCTAAAAATGTACAGACTAACATCTTTTTACCCACAACTGTTTTCCACTGTGTCACTCTGAAACCCAGCCAGTGTTAGGTAAACTGCACTTCATTTCTTCAGAACATGTAACTCTCCTAATTAAGGGATTCAAGGGAAGTATCTGTATAAAGCAAGAATTGGTAAGTTTTAGACCCTTAATTTACGCCACCAACTTAAAAATCAGATGAATCTTTGTGAAGCTGCAGTAGGTCTCCTTCCTTAAGAAGGCTGACAGTGAAAGAAAGGTTAAGCTGACATAAAGCATTCCAGTTGTACACCATCGTAGGCACTTGCAGTCTAAAAGGCTGCATTCACTCCAAGCTGTCTGCCAAAATGAAATACATCATTGAAGGCAACACAAATTAGTGAGGGAGATGTGTCAAAATTGCATAAATACTTACTTCCACTAGTATGAATTAACAGCTGTGATCATCTCAGCAGAGGCAAGTATGTGGATGCTCAGAGAAATTCAACTGTCACCTCTTATACATGGCCCATTTCATGCGACAGCTAAATCATACTGATACTTTGTCTCACAATAATAGTTGAGGTAGATCAAGAAATGGTCCAAAACTCCATTTCAAAGGCTGTCAATTTGGCATCTCGCAAAGTAAAACACAATCATGAGCATGGTCTCATGAGAATGAAGGAGATTTATGAAAATATGAAAAGAAAAAAAAATTAAAATCCTAGAACATGAGTATTTATTGATAGCCTAAAATAATCAAATTGTGAATAAACCAAATACTCTGAAACCTGAGCAGCAGAGTATAATTTAGCATTATCTGGACTCTTAGTCTGCTGAGCAATTTGATGCAGTACAATCAGGGTTTTAAATGGAGTATGTGAGCACCAGTGAGAAGTATGCATTACTGAACCATACTGTGTGCTGAGTCTTAAGATACTAATATCGTATTTTTCTACAATCCAATTGAGAAAACTGCTCTTAAGTAACTGTAACATAGATGGTTTTTTCAAACGGCTCATTAGAAAAAACATGAAGGCAGGTTCAGTAAAGAACCCAACATAATTGTTAAAAGATCTGTTCCTCAGTCTTCAGCAGGTAAAGTACATGGCAGACCATAAAAGACCACACAGGAAAGCTGCCTTTTCAGCAAGGGAGCAGCACAAAGCCCAAGATGCAGAGCAAGCTTAGTGTCTCCACTGAGCCTCAAGCCTCAGATCCCACAATAACTAAGCCTTTCAGCAGTGCAAAAAGCAACCAACCAGCCTTACTAGCAGAAGCTTTACTGTTACTGTATCGTGGCAGTTCCTGCAATATAGACTACAAAAGTCATGGGGAGCTGATGGAGCCCAAGAGCAGCTGTTCAGAGCACGGGGCAGAAGGAGATGTCACACACACAAGAGCCCCACTTCAATAACCACCCGGAGCACTCTGCCACCACCAATGCCTTGTCAAGTACAAGTATCTTGCCACCAGATGTTTCCACTCTCTTGCTACAGAACCACCTTGGGAAAAGAACTACAGAATATTGCACGAAAATAATAATTCTAATTATTAAAGTACAATGTGCTTCGAGTTTTGGCACATTATTCCAAGTGTTCATAGATGATGAACTGTGTTAAGGATCATTTTAAAGTGAAGAACTCATCCCAGTCTTTATGCTACTGACTCACAGCTGAATAACTTCAGAACAACACTGCACATACATTGGTGACCTCACGAAAAGCAAGTTTACTGAAGCACTTTAAAAACACCTGTAAAAAGATATTCCTCATCCCTGAAAGAAGGGCTGTGTAAATGATTGCTATTAGCTCCATGCTCGTATTTTCAGATCTCTTAAATTTACAAGAAACATACACAACAGTGCCAGAAAAACTAGTCTACCAAGGAGATCTGAGAACCACTAACTTGGGAAGCCCTCATTCAGTGCTCTGCTGGTCTTCTGAACTTAGTGAAGAGAGCTGGATCCTGTTTTAGTCATAAAATTAATCTTATTAAAATCTAAGGTGGTCATGCATGTAGAACAACTTAATATTTAGTACTTTAGCAGCAGTGTGTGATAGCACAACACAATTTAAGCTGGTTGTATAAATATATCCCTGACATCTTACAAGAAGTATCATCAACAACATTAAGTTTAAAAAGGCACACCAAAATCACAGCAAGATACTGGCTATTTACACAAATCTACATAAAAATCAACAGTCACTCTTGTCATGGCTAGAAATTTCATCATTAGCAGTAACCCATAACTGGTTTTGGCACTGATGCATACATAAAGGAAAACATACAACCTAACATAGGGACCATGAAAGCATCTGCCTGCGAGCTGTAGGCAAATATTTTTTTAGATCTATTATACAAAAGAACACATACAAAAGCAATACAAGCAGCTGCTGTAACATACTTCAGGCCTCTGAACAAGCATCAGCTTATGAACTGCCTAACAGAACACCACTTCAACACAAATGGTTCCTTAAGTGTTTTTTTTTAATAACATATTGAATGCAAACATTGGAGCTAAGCTGTAAGAATGTCTAGGAAGCCTAACTTTTGTCTAGAAAACCTAGTTTTATGTATAGTTTTGTTTAGTATTGTTTTGTTCTACAGACTATTCATCTAAATAAAATGAAATCCAAATAAAACACAGTATGATCCTGGACTAGTTACTATCTTCTAAAAGGCATAATATCTTATTGAGACGAGATTAGACAGAATAACAAAATCAATATATATGCAATTTGAAACTGGGAATTTATAACAATGACAGATCTTCCTCTGCCTCTCTATGGAGATGGTTCTCAGCATTGCAGAAGTAACAATAGTGGTTTTCAGAAAAATGGACAAAACAATAGTGCAAGGCTGATTCTTGCCTTTAAGTCACATAAGCAGAATAGCAGCATGGAGTCCATGTAGCAGAAGATAAACTTGTTTGATTTGTTGAAAGATGATAATTTAGTGTGAACAACTAGACAGAAAAAATATGCAGCAACAGCCTTTTAATAGATCAGAATAAGTGAGGTCATGTGAAACAAGGGCAGGAGAGTAATTAGGCAAAACAATTAGAATAGACCCTTCTAACTAATTTTCTGGCTATATGATTCAGGAAATATTTGTATTCAGATCCTATTCACTTTTTTCAGAAACAAGCATTTTTCCATTTGTGACAATAACATGCTATTTGTTGAAGGATGTTCTTTAAAAAAAAAAAAAAAAAAAAAAAAAACAGAAATCAGTATACAGTAAGTACTTGACCTAGTCAGTCTAATTATTTAATTCTTGCACTGCTCATTTATTTCTAAACGAAACCACAAGAGCAGCTATGTGGGTATTTTCTTTAGCAAGGACTGGAAACTCACAAGTTTGTGACTCATTGTTCCGCAGCTGAAAACAGCTGTGCCACATACAACTGACTGAACTGATCCTCTGAACATGACTCACGGTTCTACCAAAATCTGTCGATTTTTGTCAATCTGCTACCAGCAAGAGGCCACCGCATCAGGACACAAACACCTCCATACAAATTCTTGGAAACTCTCCTACAGCCTCTCTGCTCAAGTCTTCCCACCTGCTTCAGGAGTCTCCTCAGGGCAGAAAGGGGCAGCAGTGGCACTGGAAGAGACACAAGCTATCCAGACGTCGGCTAAAGCCGGTTAGGTGTACACCCTGCCATCAATAAACACCACAACCTGAAGTTTGTACAAATCTGCTCTCTGTAATTCACAGTGATTTAAGGATGGCAGAGGGAGCAATAAATTGGTTCAAATGACATTTCCTTTTCAATATCAGTATGCCTTGCCACTCAAGGGTATTTCTGATTAATTTTTTTGACAGTTGCAGAGAACTAGCAAAAAGTAAATTGCCCCATTTTCGTATTTGTCAAAATAAGTCCAGTTACTGTCTGCTAAATGTGGTCATTTCTTGTATGCAATAGAGGACACTGAAGAACATGTATAGGAAATCCAAGGACCTCCTAACAGACAATATGGAAATCACTTCTTTTTGTCAATGACTACTGTTGTGAAAACTTAGAAGTTTTTATTTAAAAAAAAAAAAAAAAAAAAAAAGCATACCCATTTCAAAGCCAGTTGAGGGGGAGAAAAAAACCACCACACACAAATTGTTCAGCCATCATGTGTCCTTTCAGTGAAATCTGTAGCCACTCAAGATCTCTAGTTTATTTTCCACTTGGGACACTAATAATTGGTAAGTAAAGACTGAGAAATTATAAAGGTTGGAAAAGAATATTACTAAATTAGAGTAGAACAAATTTTAAAAGGAATTTCCCTAGTTAAAAATCATTCTCACAATTGTAAACAGTGAATAAAGTTAAAGGAAGCACAAAAGAGCAGGCTAGACTTTACAATGAGAACTTTCATGAGGAAAGCATGATAGAAAACTAAGCAAAAGCCACTTCCTCACAGCAGCATATTTCAGTTCTGAAAGGGTATCTGAGGCAAATTATTCACAAGTTATGAAAGATCCAATATCAAAGTAAAAAGAAATCACTGACCCAGATTAAGATCCAATACTAAAGTAAAAAAATCATTGACCTGGATTAAGATCCAATACTAAAGTAAAAAAATCACTGACGTGGATTAAGTTCTCATCAGTATCTCAGCATGAAACAAATACTGCAAAACTACTCTAGTACTTCAAATAACATGAAACCATAACATCAGCAAGCATAAATGGATGAGCTTCACAATAATTATTCTTCAGATGCATGTTCTCCATTAAACTGAGAAACTGCATGAAAAAATTTTCATTTAGTTCCATGAGAACCTTTAAAAAAATAACTCACAAATGGTAATATTGAACTGCTTCAGCCTCAAGCAGAGAAATAATGTGAACAAACCACGACAAAAGGTGCAAATTTACAGAACAGTCACTGGCCACTGATGCCTTGACCTTCCTGAGCTTTTGCTGACAGCACATCCACTTCCATGGAATAACCAGCTGGGCATCACCCCCTTCTGTGCCTGCAACTTCTATGAATTATACCAGGGCTATGAAGACTATGTCCATCCACAGAGAGCAAGCAAGCAAAACTGCAGAAACCTGAAGAAACAAACTATTGGCTATCAAGGTAAGCCGTCAGGGACATCACTGTGTAGAGAACGCTTGTATCTCACAATACAGATACTCAGTGTAGTGGCTGTTTCACTGGGAGTGTTAATGGTCTTCTCACCTCCAGTCTAGGAAGCAGAAATAAAATTATCATGTCTATCAGCCTCTGATAAGGGAGTGGAATTCACTAGAAAAAAGATACAGAAACCACTGAGCCCGATGTCCAACATGAAGGAGAAGCAGGATGAACGTACTGGCTAGCAGGACTGGCTATTTCTGCCTTGTAAGCAACATTGAAAATCAATCTGAGAAGTAGTTAAAAATAAGCACCATTCCCATCATCCCCACCTGCTCCGTCAGGACACAACCACAGAATAATATTGCTTAAGCACTGGCATGGTGGCACAAACATCCAAAGGCTGGTGGCAAGGGCAGGAATCAAGTAACGCTGCCTTTGAAAAGAGCAAGTTTCCAGTCTGATTCACCCTGCAGGCTGCCAGCACTAGGTTTTATCCTTATCACTCCACCAGAGTGATCTGCTTTATCACCTGGAGCAAAGCATCAAAACAGTTTTGGGGACACCCTCACATATGTTGCAAACCTCTGACTGCAACAGGGAGGTGGCAGAAATTTTTGAAATAATGACTCATTTACTAGAAGTAGTCACTGAAAAGCAGTTTAAAACAGCCCAGCATGAGATTGCTGGTCAAGCACTGTCCAGTCCTTTGAATCCTATTTTCACTGGTCCTAAAAGCGTAACTTCCACCAGAGCCTTCATGCCCAACACATCCATGCAGCTTCCGGAGGAGACGTGCTCTTATCCATGTAGGAAACAGATTTCAGACAATCTGCAGAGGGATGAAGCCAACAGGAACAGTGAAGACAACAGGGCAGTGGAAACAGTTG
>NW_008237239.1:5324442-5324989 GCF_000691975.1 Corvus brachyrhynchos | reverse complement strand
CAGATGCACTGAAATGAGAAGAAAATACAAGTGGGAGGGGAAGGCAAATGTAGAAGGCGAAATTAATACAGACCAGTTTGAGAGAGCACAAGTACAACCAAACTGCAGAACAGATGAGTCAAAATGAGTGAGAATTATAAACAAGGGGGGTAAAATTATAATAATAAAAAAAACCCCAGACCTGTCACAGCAGTACTTCTTATTAATCACAGAGCAGTCTGGGTTTCTGATAGGTGAGATCAAGACTCACCTAGGTGAGTCAAGGTAGAAAAATGTGAGAAACAGAGAAGATTGAAAAAAGCTTGTCACTACCAAACCTGTCAGGAAAATAAAATATTCTACAGAAACCCTAACATTTTAAATTCTGCTGCTCTTTCAAAACAAGATGAAAGGCATTTTAAGTTCATTAAACTTTAACATTACTTTATTGAAACACTGATTTTGAGGTCAAACTCTAATACTCTTCAGCACAAAACAGGAAAAGCTGAATACTACCCCATTTCTTTTCCAAATAGTTTTAAGAACATCTTCCAAGAATGGCATTCCT
>NW_008237239.1:5314029-5324417 GCF_000691975.1 Corvus brachyrhynchos | reverse complement strand
TGAACTGCTTCACCACAAATTTTAGATTAGACTCAACATTAGATGAAATCACTCATTCCTCACTGGAATTAAAAGATCCATCACTTAGGAGTTATTTCCAAACCTAAACATTTAGCAAAATGCATTTTGGGCCACAAATTCGAACAAACGTTTTTAAGACTTAAAAAGCCATTCCATCACATGGAAATGGACACAAGTTCTGAGCCAGAAAGAACAAGTCCTTAATTAATATGACAACTACCTTTAGAGGACCTACACAGAGAAACCCCACCAAGACAGCAATTTTGCCCCAAAAAAGAACATCTCAGGCTTTCTTTGCTGCCAAGCAGAGGTCACATGAACACATTACAATCACTGTAATACTACTGATGGAAGGATCCACTCCTCAGGCCTCTTCCTAGTGAGGTGTGCTAAGAGACAGTGTTACATAATACATTCCCCCTCTTGTTTGAGGACTTTATTAGTTCTTTTCTTATGTTTCTCTTATTGGTCATGGCAAATAACTTGTAATTTCTTTTTTTAAAATTATCTATTTCTTTTACTTCATAGGAGCTATTTTTAACACTAGAGAATAATTCACATTACATTAATATTGCTAGAGCTTGTGCTCTTGAAATAATGTGATGCACAATGGGGCTTCCAAGCAACAAAAACCTACATGCTCAGAAAAGAGAAAGCAGATAGTTTAAATTAAGCAGATTCCCCAGAGGTCTGCGAATCTGAGCAATTATAGCTGGGGAGACACACAAATTTGAAATATGCTCCAGTGTGCTGCTCAGGAGCTTCTCATGAAGTGCAGCTCACCCTGTACCCGGCATGGCTCAGCTATCCCTATATCCACACTCTCCCATCACCGTCTGCGTTAACAGGCAAATGTCCCAGGCAGCAAAGCCTTTCATCTCAGCTAATCATTTTACCAGGGTCTTCAGCAGAAAGGAGAACTATAGGGCTATGATACTACTATAGAGGCATTCCAACAGGATTACAGGAGTCACTTCCATAAAGCTTCATAAAACCTGCAGCAGCACAATATAAGTGTAGCTACCAGCACTTACTGAGGCACAGTACTTCTAAACAACAACATTGCTTGAAGGCATCACTGAGAACAACTGGGGAGTTAAACCTCAGCTTTTAAAAGAGGGCCATCTGTTCGGCATACTTGCAGTGAAACCAGCGGCCTCAGCACAATCCATAGAGAAGATGCATCACCATATTCAGTGCTGCCAACCACAAATGCAAACTGAATGAACACAGACTCTGAATAACTTTCTCATTACTACCTGTAGTGATTAACATCAAGACAGAGTGGTGGGGAAATGTGCACTGCCCTCTTTGTGATGGAGAAAAAGATCAGGACTGGCAGAACTCAAAACAAAATGGCTCAAGTTAACTCTTAAGACTCCCATTAAACCTCAGGATATTACACACCTGTTAAAGGCCACTTAAGGTTTTAACATATTCTGCACTTTTAAAAATGCTCTAAGAATTCAGTCAAACCAAACATCACTAAGAGGATACATACATGTCCCAAACAAGCCCTCTGGGGTATGGCCCAAAAATTGTTACTTCACATCAAGCATCCAAAAAGCTAAGTGAGATACACACACACTCACAAAAGAAAGGGGAAAAAAAAGAGAGAAAAGGAAAGTGGGAAATCAAAGTTCAGCAGGAATTTTCAACAATATTTAAAAATAAGCACTTGACAATTCAGAAAAGTATACACAACCCGATACCCTGCATTGCTTTGTGCGCATACATGGAGGGTAAACCATTAAGAGAAAGTGAAACCTTAATATTTCCACACACAACTTCACACAATTTAGCAAAATTGGTACTACTGTGAAATGCAAAACTTGAGCCACAAGGTAGCACAAAGAGGCTTTCAAAACAGCTGCCTCAATGTAAGTTAGGTTTTAAAACCTTAGCAGAAATTCCTTTTCAACCAACCACACATCAACTGACCATAAGACCAAAGGCAGGAGCCTGCAAGGGCACTTAAGGGAGTCTCAGTCTTTCTGGTTTGAGAGTGAAAGATGCTTCAGGCAATACCAATAGTTTGAACATTCTTGCTGGTGTTTCCTACACTCTACTTATTTTCCAGATAAAAGAAATTCAAAGCTTGATCTAAATCCTATAGAGATAAGTAGGATTAATGAGTGTTCACTTCAAGTTACAATTCACATGGTAGCACTATGTCATCACCATACTTCCACCCAGAGACACCTAAAATCTGACAGGATATTAGTGCAGAGAAGGCGTGGTCCTCCATCTACCTTTAACCTTCTTTGTGCTGGAATCAGACATACTTATTCAGAGATCCTGAGCAATTCAGAGGAAAAAATACCATGGCCATCATGGCCTTTTGTCAGCTGATATCAGGCATCACTGCCACATGAGGCAGTAGTTGATGGGAATTTGAAGTCAATCACTGGAACACATAAGTATAACTTAAATCTTGACTGCTAACATGCAAGCAGAACACAAGGAATTACACAATCTATGATGATGCTGTAATTTTTACGGTATCTTAGAGTGTGTGCAAGCAAAATAACACATTCCTTTCTTAATGCATCAAATTTCCTACACAACAGTGAAGTGCAACTGCTGTGACAATTAACATTTTTAAGGGCCAAGTTCTAATCACTCCATTTTAGTTGACTGTCAGGTTTCTTTCCATGTAGAAACAGTGTGAATGAACAATGGTACAAAATACCCTAAGTATAGATTATACAGCACATACCATTATATAACTCAGAAACAATTGGGTAAATTTGATGGTGCCAAGGATTAAAGGGCATATTGAAGGATTTTGAAAACACAGATCATCTTGTTCTGCTAAGCTTTACCAGTTAAAAATATGCTTTTAAAAATGCCTTGGTTTGTTGGGTGGTTTTGGTTGGAGGTTTTTTTTCAGAAAATATTTTATTATAGCAAATTTTTTTTTTTTTTGCTTCTGCAAGGCAATCATACTATAGTCTCTATATGATTCAAATTAAGTTTCACAGATAGAATGAGCAAAAAAATAAATACTGACAGATTAACTGAATACTTATTGACCAATTATCAAATAAAAATCTGAATGAAAGTAAAGGTCAAAAATATTTTGGATTGTAATATACGACAACTGAACCATACCTGTAGGTCTGCAAAAGGATTTTAAATAGTACATGAGTGGCTTTTGTACAAATTGCTGCAATACCTCTATAGTATGCAATTTGTGTCTAATGTTTCATGTTCTGAATAAACAAAGAAACAAATATCCTACTAATAGTCCTTCAGTGTTTCACGTTACCAAGGCATTCACTATTGACATTTAGTATAGGATGACAGAAAGGGTCATTGACCAATATTTTTCCAAAAGATACATTCTCACTTGACAGTGTGGTGAGCTGAAGCCAATAGCATTCATTGAGCTTTGACAGAATATCTTTCTCTTAAATACAAAAATTCAAAGCCTTACTATACAGATGTCAGTTCAGATTGCATTCTACACATCGTAAGTCTTAGCAAACAACTGGTATATCACAATGCCTCAAGTCTTAAACATGACTTGTCAAAGCAAAATAAGAGGAAAGAAAAGGTAGCTTCAGATTATGCCAAGTACATTAAAAAGTGCAGGGGAAGAAATTAATAGCCATTTAATAAACTGCACATCAGTTAGTATTTCTCAGTGAAATAGAACTTCTGAAATACTGAAATAATACAATGTAAGGTAGTACAAAACATTCCTATGAAGTATTATGGAATGAGATGGAAGTACTGCAATGCTGTTTCACAGCAACAGAAAGGAGAAGAAAAAATCAAAGGATTTTGATGGGGCATTTTGTTCAGTTTGGTCTTCAAAGAACTACAGGTACAATTTTAGTATTGGGGGAACAAGTTCAAAAACTGACACCTCTATATCAAGTAAAACTTAAAGAAGATAAAACTGTCAGTGATCTAATAAAACAATACATATTCCTCTGTACTCAGATGCCCACACAATGCAGTGCACAAGCCAGGACTTCCCTGCCTGCTCCAGGCAGTGACACACTCGGGTCTGGACAGAAGCTGCCCTCTCTCCCGGCATGTAGCAGCACAGAGAGGGGAGCACACCCCAGCGGCTTTCCTTTGCAGCCACAGGCACTTGTCCTATTCCCCTCTGGGTCAGCTGCTGGTCAGGGAGCCAACACGACTTCAGCAGAAGGGTCTCCTCTATTTCACCAATATCAAACTGTTCTCTGGAAGTCCTTCCCGCCCGTGGCTCTCAGCAGCCTGCTAGCTGCTGCTCCCAGTTAACCCTCCTCCCCAACACCCACACCAGTGAAACCCAGGCTCAGCTATGCCAGGGCCCTCCTGGCGCGGCCAAGATGGATGCACCACCACACTCCCTGCGGGGTCTGCCTCTCACCCCTGCCAGCTGCCTTGCCTCTCTCTCCCCTTGCAGCCCTTTCTCTCCTTACTCTCTATTTCTTTACAACTATGATTTCATCAACTCTTTTGACCTTCAAAGGAGAGTGGAAAGGGATGCGTGTGAGAAATCCAAGATCCTCTATCTCTCCAGTGCACAAACTGTACTGATGTTTTCTGCTAACCCAGCCTGATGTGCAGTGCTGCAGCCTGGCAAATAACCTCCTGCAACTCACAGCCGTAAGGCAGCACGTTATAACAGACTGGCATGCTAGCAATGATAAAGCCACTATCCATTATCATTAAAGAATAACACAGCATATCCAAGATTGAGTTTCTGTACTTATCTTGCAATAAATACCAAAATTCTTAAGTGTCTTGCTTACTGATACTCTTTTAAAACCGGCTTCCCAACTTCTTCTGACCATTCTCTCTAATTAATTTTCCATTTGATTTGTTTCTTTTCATAAGCAGTCCTTCAACTTGCCACTGTCACAGGTCTCCCACCTTTGTCAGACAAGGCTTAGAAAAAAACTTGGCTTTTCCCACATGACACAGCAGCATGCCATACACAGACATTAATTTATATTATCCACTGCTGGCACATGCTACAGCCTCTGTGAGAAACCAGCACAAATATTTTTTCTGTAAATGCATTACATAGCTGCCAGCACACCAAAATTCTGTGCAGAAGGGAACATTTGAGACACCTCTTGGCAAGATACATAAGCTGCATTTAATAACTGTATAATAAACATAACGTGTAAAGCAAGCTTTACCCTAGACTACAACTGCAGTTTTTCCTTCCCCCTGCAATGAAAAAGAATCCATGTGAGTCAATTAAAATCATTACATCAGTTTTCAAGAGCTATTTTCTTTATCTTCTTAAGGTAGGAAGAATTACCTAGAAAAACCAGGTCACTACTTTTTCATCAGTCTTTTCTTAGAACAAAACAGAGGTCATATTAAGGTTTTGCTTTGAACAAATATTTGTTCAAAACATTTTATCAAGTCCAACACATATAAGATATGCATATGTACACACAACATACACACAGATAAATACGCTTTTTCTGGATAATATATCTTATGGCCAATATAGTTTTCATTTAAATGAATCATGGAAATAAAGTTAAATGTGGTAAAGATGCTAAGTGGACCAAAGTACCAGCAAGTAAGCAAAGAGACTGAAAACATTTGAAAACTGAATTCTTTTAAATGCATGTGAATATACAGTAAGATTCAAAGAATTCAAGAAGAATAGGGGGCAGTTAAAGACATCTCTTGTTTCTACACCGACAAAAGCTGAACCAGTTTCTACACTCTTGTTCAAGCACAAGAAGTTTTACAGTTTCAGAAAAACTGTATTAATCTAAATGTATCTTTGTGGTACTTCCTAGCACCTAACGTAACAAGAAAACACAGCATATCCAGCTGTGAGGAGCTTACAGAGGGGGATGCACACTCAGGATAGGAAATCAGGGTTGTCACCTGGGGGGAATGGGGAAGCCTCACACCAAAGGCAGGATCAGAGGAAACAGAGAGGTATGTCTCACTCAGCACAAACACATCCTGAGACTACCTGCTACCACTGTAACCAAGAAAAATAAACTCCTGTATAAAACGCTCTGTCACCACACCAAAATATTACATGGATGACAAAGATAACCAACTTCCTTTGGACAACATGGTCACACCAAAAAAACTCCCTAAAATTAGAAAATACTTGAACTTTTAATACTAAGTGAGGAGTATTTTGTTTATTTTTATTAGAATAATAGGAAATAGTTATTTTTAATATTTAATCTGTGTCAACATCCCCTTTAGGTAAACTCCCATGCCAGTATTGCATTAAGTGCTGTTTTCCTGTTTAGCAATGTCTCACAAGTTAACTAAATGCCTTGCAAAAACCATTTCAAAACTAGTTTGCACAGTACTAAAGATAAAAGATAAGCATTAAACAGATGACATCTTCTGCAAATCCATCATAATCCATTGGTTTAGGTTTTACATTTCTGGTGAGAAATTACTTAAGTTCTTGTCTGATTATGATTAAACATTAAGATTAGTACTTTCTGTTATGGATCACTTCTATTTTTATTACTTTTACCAGCCTACATTAGCCAAGAGGCAGCATGTGTGGTGAGTGAACAGCTCTGAAGACACAGACACTGAGCTTCAGTGCTCCATGCTCTCACTGTCACCAGAGACTGATGCTCCACTTCAGGGGAAACCCTGCAACACACCAGCACACCAGTCACACCTCCCTTATTCATTTAGCGCATTCCCTCTTCTAGCTCCATTCCCAGCAGCTATAGTGTTTAAGTGTTTGGTGCCTGCAATAAGACCACTTTCAAAACACTAACTGAATCAGACAGGCTCCCCTACAGTTAAAGGCCAAAAGGTATTACTTGATCCACCTCTTACATTTCCTTTTCTGATGGCACACACACAGGTTGAACTAACTCAAGTTGTTAGCTCGTGGGAGTTCAAACAACAAAGTAAGTTTAAGCATTGACACAAGAGCTCTTAATAGAGCTGACATTTTTCTGTTCTGTTAAGAGTGGAAAAAAAAAAACCCTGGACATGCATGTCCCTGAACCTGAATTTCCAATCTCATACAAAGCCCATGTGTAATTTTTCACAGGGAACCTCACACCAAGACACACCAGCTTCTCAGACAGGAGCCAGGCAGCACTGAGTTGGCAATCCGGAAGAGGAAGGCTCAGTGCTGCTTAGCCTTTATATATGCGAGGTTTATACTTTTAACATCTGAGGTTCACTGTCTGTAAAGTGTAACTGACTGAATCAGCTTCTGCTCTTCATAGGACAACTTCCACTAACCAAATATACGTATGTTCATAAGCATACAGTAATGCAGATGAAAACAGACAGCATTCAAAAACGTTCAAACCCCAATGTTATGCATATGACTACCACGGCCTAAAGCCACTGAGACATTTCTCTTGCACAGGCATTATCTCCAAAAAGGTAAAGGGGCAGAATCCACAGATCTCAAACGCATAAAACAGTCCACCCTTGAAAACAGATGTGACAAGGTGCATGGCTGGTGATGGAACAAAGGCATGTGGTTCCCTGTGCTAGCCAGCCCATAAAAGAGAACACACCCCCATTGCCATTTGGTCAAGCACATTTGTGTTGCAATGCTGAGCATCATCAATCTCAGTTTCTACTCCTGCCCCAGCAAATCAACAGTGCTCCTGTTTGAATCAGGCTCCACCAAAAAGCAGCATCTGGCACTGCAGCATCAGTCACAATCCCTCTGCACTTTTCATATAGCTTATGAGGGGTTACCAAGGACTACTGAGCAGAGCTGATGAGCATCACTGATGTGTGATCTGTCACATTTATTCTGAAAAAATAAATATGTAACAAAATGAGAAAGACTTGACACGCCAGAGGACTGACACCTACTCCCAGGTCTGCCAGAGGCACTGCCTCTCACTTTCCTGTTCTTTGGAGCTGGTGCATTTGTAACCAGCCTCCAAGACATGAAAACTTGGTTCATAGAGAAAGGCCTGAAACATCAACTGCAGTAAGAGACACAGCCAAAATCAAACAGTCTGACTTCAATGAGGCCCATTCATGAAGCTTTCATCCACCCTTCTCAGTCGCTGTATTGATCAAAACTTGTGCAGTAAGAATCCCCTGACCCATTCTAAGACTTAGTGGAAGAAAACAACGTCAGATCAAGGAATACAGGAGCTGCAGCTCAGTTTTAGAAGATGAGGGATAAGTGCCATATGAAGTTCAAACAGGTCAGCTAGTCAGTACAGACACAGCAGCATTTTCAGACAGACTCTGCAGTCAGTGGCCAAGATTTTCGTCCTAATGCCAACTCTGCTCTGCCTCCAGTGCCTGTAACTCATTACCCCACAAGGAACAGGTGAGCTAGCTTGTGTTTCTACAAGACCCCAAGATCCTATGTACAGCAACTTTATGATGCAAATCTACTGTGATGCAGTATTAGTTTACTGACAAGTACTATTCTGACAAACTCACAACTTAGGGCCCAACTCCAAGCAGATCTCACCAACTGAATAATCTTCACACCACTGAGACTTCTCCGTAAGTTATTACTATGAGCTCTTTACAGTCTCAGCCACAAACTACAAGCAACTGGCAGAATTTCAATTTCAACAATTTTTGAAATTTTCACTTGAGTGATCATTTCCAGCACAAAGGGTGTCCTCTAAAGACTTTTCAAAAACCCCACAGAACCTCACTAAGATCACTGAATCTTGAACTCACAGAACACAAAGGTAACATTCCCAGTAAATTTAACACTATGTGGAGTTACCCATTATAGATTTTGATCCAGCAACAGTTCCTTTTGTTTAAAAAGTAAAATTAGTGTAGGGCAGAGAAATGCATCACTGGAGAGTGCAGTCTGCAGCATTGTAGACTTCAGGTACCTCAGGCATACAGCAAACAAGGAGACAACCGTTGTAAATAATCCAAGATCTCCAATTATAATCCATAGTTTAAACATACTTAAATAAGTATTAATCTTGATTCCCAAACCTGCTCTAACAAAGAAGACAACAAAGCATTTTGATACTTAGTTTTAGTAGACAGAGGGAGACTATCACGGTTTTAATTCATCAAAAATAAAATCAAGTAATAGTGGTCCAGATAATCAACATTAATCTAGAATTCAAGATGATGCAATGAGTTAGCCATCTCAAAAATACTGTGTAATATCATGACAACACCTTTCTAGTTCATTTAAAAAAAAAAAAAATATAAACCAAGGCTCTGGTTTAGCAAGAGCTGAAACTCACAAGTTGTAATGGTACAGAGAAAAAACTGAGCTGGATTTCTTCCACCCAGAGAAGCCCACCCTTTGTGCAGCTCCATCACTCACATGAAGTCTTGCCTCTGCATATGCCATTCAAGCAGGCACTTGAGCTCTCAAGTACACTGAGATAGCCTTTATGCCATTCACATCTAGTGCAAGAGTCTCAAAGCTTTGAGTCTGACTAGCTGAACTACATTTTCCCTTTCTGCACTCTGAGCTTCCAGAAAATGCTGCCTTGGTAGTAAGACACAGCTGCTAAAAGAAAAAATTAATAAGAAATAAAATAACTGGGTTTATAAGCAAACATCGACAAAGACATGGACAAAGTAGCATAATTCACTACTACTGCTTTTTTGCCAGCATCCTAAATGTGAGTAGCAATAGCAATATTATTATAAATCAAAAAGAGAACCATAACATTGAAATGTTACAGTACGTCTGTTTCTCAATGTTTTAAAACACATGACAGGCTCAGAAGTTAGTTTCCTTCCAGACAACATCTGCTTGGCTGCCACCACCTCTGCCGAGGCATAGGTGTGCATGAAGCAGTGACAGGAAGTCATGTATATATAGTCTCTTCTTGAATTATTAATATAATCTTATCTCGATATCTGAAACCAACTTTATGAGTCACAGTAACAAAGCATTAGTCCAAACTAAAAACCGCGTTTAAAACAGGGCTGAATTAGGAATTACACTTGGGTATTAAATAATTATTCCAAATATCAACTTAAAAAGACAAAAATAAAAGGGTCTGAAAAAAATTTTTAAAAAATAGTACTACACAAGCAACCAGCTACCAAGAATACGATTTCTCATTACTAATCAGTCTTCTCCATTCAACTCCGTAAGTCACAAAAAACTGGGAAGAGCAGCTCACTGGCGCTACCAGGGCTTCATCCGTCGCTTCCCACAGCCCCTGCTCTGCCTTCCCCGCTCCTCGGCCACATCGGCCCGGCGCCCACCCTCCCCACCACGTCCCTAGGTGTAGCCAGAAAAACTAGAAGCAAGAGGTCGTTTGATTTGTAGCCTGCTCACATTAAATAGTAACGCACACAGATGTTCAATTGTTGACCCTGGGACTACTGCGAGAACTTCTTCCCACGGCCACCCCGCGACGGGCCCGGGGAACTCTCACCAGAACCGCCTCCCGTTGAGGCGGGTTGGGGCGCCGGCC
>NW_008237239.1:5272057-5313371 GCF_000691975.1 Corvus brachyrhynchos | reverse complement strand
AGCTCCCAAGGCCGATCCGTGAAGGTTCTTGTCTCGTCTGCTCGCCCGATGATGGCGTAAACACAGCACCTGCGGCACACAAGGCGCAGCTCTGAGACGCAGGTGTAGATAGCAGCGCAATTGCATTTTCTGCCTTACTGTCAGTCCTTTGTCCTTTCACTAAGCAAACAGCTGAGTGCTCAGAAAAGCTTCAAGCAGAATACTCTGAGCGACTTCTAGAAACGACAGAGAACACATCATGGCATAGTGTTGTTTTCCCATCTGTTTTCTCCTAAAGTACTTTGCAATTACTTGAATTTTATTTGCATTTTAAATAATGTTTAAAAATACGTAATGACTTCCAGCAAGCATTCAGACAACTTAAAAAAAAAATACAAGTGATTTTAAGTTACTAAGTGTGACAGACTCCAAAACCAGACAACACAAACACCAGAGTTCACGATATCCTTCAAAACTCAAAAGCTATTATTTCTTTTTGATTTTTGAAGCAGTACTGGAAACTTAATTTCTACCAAAAAAAAAACCCAACTCTTAAAAGGATACAAAAACATGGGGGTTTTTTAACCAGTGAACCCTTTATGAGTACTATTAACATTTATGTGAGGGGAAAAAAAAAAAACAAACAGTCCAGGGTGAAAAAGCCTTCCAAGAACAAAACACTAACACAGTTATTCAAGATAGTCCACTGTTGCTGGTTTCCACACCTCAGTTAAAAGCCTGACACTTACTGCTGTCTGAGCTCAGAATAATCCCACAAATCCTTTTAATAGTTTCTAAAAGAATTAATACAGACATTATGGGAATTTATTTCAGAAGTTGTGGCCTAGCAAGTGATTTGCATGTTTCAGTAAGGTCAATATGCTGATTCACTTTTTTTTCTTTCTTTAAACAGGCAGTATATCTGTTATTCCAGGCATTTTCCTGAGCAGCCACTGGCTGCCAAACATGCCACAGGACAGCTCACCATTTTGCATTGCTTGCGCCCAAAAAGCCAAAGGCAATCATGACCCAAAATCCAGCTCCATGATCTGTAACACCTGTGCCACTGCCCAGCAGGTGATGGGATGAGACAGGTGTGACTTGTTACCTCATTAGAAGGCACAAGTGTTGCTCAAGGTCATCTGGGAACAGCATTTGTTTCCACTCTTAAAGATGCCCAAAGTTGCATACATTATCTGGGCTGGCAAACCAAAGAGGCTCCCAGGTCTGCTCAGTGCAGAGGAAGCTCAGATAGCCTGGCCTGACATGTCAGAGCACAAATACATTTTAACTGAATGCAAACTCCAGTTAGGAGCAAGCAGCTTTGCATGAATCAAAAGAGGGATCCTCATTGCAAAGGACTGGTGACAGTGCAGCTGACCTTTAATTCTTTAAAATCATTTTACATGGGAGAGTGTGACATTAGGTTGAGTTGCCTCAGTAGTGCCTCCTTCCCAGCAGGTCCTTCCTGCTCCAATCCTACCTGGGTGGTCGCAGCCATGCAGCTCCCATTTCTCAGGAAATGTGAATTCTCTGTTTAACAAGCTCAGCCCAAACACTGGGTAACAGGTACCTCTGCCTCCTCAGACCAACATTTGATTGTTTTATGCCTGAGCAGCTGGAGGAGAGGGCAGGTTGTAACACAAACATGCTATCACAGTATCAGACTGCCTGCAACCAGGCAGAATTAGAAAGAATTTCATTCCTAATTTAAATCAAAAGGGACTGAAACTAACAGTTTGTGCTGTGATCATTTGGATATCATCATCCATCGTAAAGAACATAGAGCAGTTTGATCAAGACTACAATAAACACTTTCTCATAGAAATATCTTTTTATCTGTGACACGTATGAAAATAATTCAGTTGTGCCCACAAGCTATCCACTCTCAGGCTGACAACAACCATAACACTGAAGCAAATGCAGAAAGTAGAAAAGCAAAATAGATAAAAGAAACAGAAAACCATCTTCACTACATTATCCTCATCCCCACTTCAGCTACCTCCAGCCAGGATTGGTGGTACGGCACTATGAAAGCAACATAAACGGTTTGGATGCCTTTGCAGAGATACCAAAAATGAGCGCTGTTCTGATTCATAAATAGCAAGAAAAACACTTCAGGCTGGTTGCTCAAACTGATCCAATCTTTTTTACATGGTTAATACGAGCAGTCCAACATTCCTTAATCTAAAATTTACATCCAAACAATACATGCGCTTTAAAGGTGATGGGTGAAATTCTAAATATCTGAAAAACCTACACTGCAGTTTTAAATTGCTTCTAAGTCATAGGATGTTATAGTACAATATTAGAACCAAATTTCATTGAAAACACACTGGTTTCTCTACTGTATTTCATGTAATTAACTGAGCAACATTCTTCCAAGTGGAGAAGAATCCATATAACCATACAAATTCCAGAAAAATAGTTCTCTGCAAAGAGTTACATGCTTGAGAGAAGGGAAGGGGCAAATGGATTCAAAGGCAAAATTCATGGTCAGCACAGTCTTGCTAGAGCAGAAGGCAGAAATATTTGCACAATCACTTTCCTCCTCTCTTACGAGCACTCTTAACAACCTTTTTCAGCCTCCTACGTTGTCCTCAGTCATTCATTGGAAGGAGTTCAACTTTTCTTCCAATCCTAAAATTCGTTTCTCTTCAAAAGCTACTTCTATATGGGTTGGGTTTTTTTTTGTTTGTTTTTTTTTTTTTTTGGGGGGGGGGTGCTATTAATAGAAAAAAAATAAAAAGAGAGAAAAAAGAAAAAAAAAAATCCATACCTCAAATATGAAGTACTTTAAATGAACCAATTGCTGAAGATATACTGGAAGTTTGTCCTATTTCCATCCTGTTCTTCTCCCTGTACTCCATAGATCTATCTGGATTGAAAGAGGGGCCAACTTATAGTCACCTCAGTCCATCTCCCCGGGTTTCACCAGGGGTGATCTGGCAGACAGATCCCAGCTGAGATTTTCACAATGTTCAGTGTACAATACATACTTTTTTTTTTTTTTAAATGCATCAATAAGCCATTTGCTGATGCATGTTTTTCTTTGGATTTTCTATAAAGAAAACCTTTCAGCCATACATTCCCCTTTCAAAATACTGCAAAGCAGTGAATAAAAACAAAAAAAGAAATATTTATTAAAAGAACAGCAAGTCTGAAGGAGAATTGTTCCCCAAAAGGCACACAAAAAACCCAGCTTTTGCATGTTTTTTTCTCCTTGCAGGAGACAACTGTCTCCTGACTCAGGACATAACCATAAATTTTTTTCTTTACTTGTGTCCTGTACTGCATCCCATGAAGGTGGCAACTTTCCTATTCTTTTCTTGTTGCTTTACTTAAAACAAACAAAAACAAGCCACCTCAATTTGTTTAATAAGGGCACATTCACAAGCTTCCTGAAATAATTACTTCCTGGTGTCACCACAGTTGCTGCATTTGAACTACACTTACATTGCTCAGCTTGGGGAAAATTAATCAATGAAATACAAAAAATAATAAACCAATATATGTACACACATTCCCTCTCCTTTAATTACTCTTGCAGATAAAATAGTGCCTAGGGCCATGAGCCCTAGGCACAAACCCACTTTGTTCGAGGTACCAAACAAACATAACAAAACGGTAGATCTCTTCCCAAAATGCATCATTCCTCACTTCTTTTTCCTACTTCCTCCCTTCTTTACTAATGGATTCATCACTTCTGGTGCTTAAAGTTTTCCTGCCTTCTGGTGATTGCAGTTTTAAATGCTACAGGCAGAAAGAGGTGCAAGCACAAGCAAAGAACTGCCCCCATTCGTGGATACCAAAGGCCCACTAAAGCCTTGGCTGAGCCAGCCATGCTCTCATGCTCAGGGCTCGTGTCCCAGTTAGACCCACTCAATTATACCAGTAAAAAAATTGAGTTACACGTCGTCTGCAAGCAAGAACATGCAGTCTTGTGTCTTGGCCATTTGTATCTTCCTCACATTTGGATATACACTGAACTGCCACCACTCCCGGCCAGAAGCCCCCCTTGAGCCTCTTTCCACTTGGCTGGATGGGACTAGCAGGCAGGTGGCCACAGTCCAGGATTTCATGAGGAACCTGCTTATCTCACAGTACACATAAATGAGGGTAAGATGGCCAACCAGAATTCTTCAGTAATTTCTGGCTGCTGCTGCACATGAATATCAGCATGGATCAAGATCTCCCAGATGCATCTGGCTGTATCCTATAGCTACAGGCTCCAGTTTCAGAATTACTTTGGGAATTTTGCAGCAGAAAGTGAAAAAGCAGCGCTACTTTTACTTCATTCTTATTAATAATTTGTTTGTGTTACTGTCTTTTACTACAATACCACCTGAATTTCAGCAGAGCATTATGTTTTACTTGAAATAACTGTTTCAAATTAGCATGGAAGAAGTTATAAACAACTGACCTGAAATCTAAATGAAGCACTGAAAACAAAAATTATGCAAAGGAAATAAAGGAGGAGGATGTGTGGAGCTCAGTATTGAGTTTAGTTTTCAATAGAGACCTGGAAGATGCAGAGAAATAACTTGATATATCAATGTATAGGTAGTTATAAATGGAAAGGAAATCTAAATGCTAACACACGAAATGAACACCAAGACACTGTTTCCAGTAAAAAATTGCCCGAATGCATAAAATGCATCTGAGCATTTGAGAAATCAGTGATGCTGCAAGGGAAAATCCACTCAGACTAGTCAATGTGAAAATAAGACATTAAAGTAGTCAAAGAGACTGCCTATCTCTAACAACTAGCTACCAAATAATCATCTTAAGAGATGAAGGCATGGGCTCACCTCTCCTGATAAAAACCTCCTTTTTATTGAAGTTAACAGAAATTTGTCTCATTTTACTGTCCAGAATCCTATGTTGAATTCCTAAAATAGGATATTTGATATCCAGAAGGCCAAGTTTCAGCTTTCTAGAAACCATTCATACAAAAAGAGAAGGCTGTTGATGTGCCACCTGTTTGTGCTGAACAAAAAGGGAAGCCAGACTCAGGCAGCCACTCACCTCCTGCCAGCAGGAAGCAATGGCATTTATGATAAGGAAAACATTTATGGGCAGGCAAAAGAAAGGAAATTGTCTTGTACTACTTTATGTATTTTAACCAAGATACCAAAAAGACTGACTTCTTAAGAATCCAAGCAACTTGAAACAGTAAATAAAATAGTAACCTTCCTCCTGTTTTTTATCCCTTTCCCCCAGTTTATCTCCATTTCTCATCTGCCACAGGTTGTTTTCAACAGCCTGATGATGATTTCAAGGCAAACCCAAATCAGATTACAGGATAGAAAAAACTTCCCCCTTCCCTCAATACAGAAGGAAAAGAGATGCTGACAAAAATAATTTTGTGGTCTCAGGTGACAAGGGGTATTTTTCTCAGAAGTCAAGGTGTTCAAGTGCATATAACCAAGACAGGAAAAGCTAGAAATTGTAAGTAAGCCCTAAAGCAAGGAAAAGATGGGGTTTATGTTTTTTCATAACCTATACAGTACCAAGAATCCAGAAAGGTTTTCCGGCATGCAAAAAGGGATCAATTGCTGAAAGTGTGGCACTTACGGGAAACACTGTGCACTGGATGTAGTCTGAATATATAGAAAACCAAGAAAAAAACTTCACATTAAAATAGAAAGTCTCTACCTAAAGCTTGGAAAAACTGAAAAGTCCCATTCATTAAATACCTACTCAAACAGTGAAAGAACATCTGGAATAATGTTTCTAACTCTATTACTAATAGAATATTTATTTTAAAATTACTGCTAGTAGGCAATTGAATTTTTCATATCCTAAAGCCACAATTTACTAGCAGCCTCTAGTCTCATGCTGTGTTAACTGCTAAAATAAATAGGGCAGTTGCATAGAATCTCTGAGACACTTGTTCCGGTTTTCCATTTACAATGTTAAATCTGTATTTACATACTAATCTAAGTTCCATAAATAAAAGTTTCCTTTTATGCTTATGAGTCAAAAGTATTAATAATTTTTAACAACAGAACATTCACATTTATTTTTAGAGAACTCAGCAGGCAAAATATTTCTAAACATTCAGTTGGCAGTGAAGCTTCATCTCTGAAGTTACCTGTACTTGTCTTACCTCAAGAATAAAGAACATAAATATTTCAGAACATTCTGCTACCTACTTTTTTTTAGCCTTTTATAAGTGAGTGTACCTGGATATTGTTTGTCTAATGAGGCTGGGCCAACATTAGACTGCAAATCAGCAGAGATTTAAGAGATAAGGGGGCTCCTTATTCAGGCCATTGGGATTGAATTTGCAGCAGCTTGGACAACCATGCTAAATGAAAGTAATAGGGGCCATGGAACCTTCATCTTCAGTTCAGAAAAATAAACCATCACAAGCTCGGGACAAAAATCCTCAGATGTCCTCTGAAAGTTGTATACTTCCATTTCTGCAGGCTCAGTTTTAGATATGGTGTGAGACCCTGCTCCCGCAGGTGCCAAGAACATTTATTCTGAAAAAAACCCCAAACACACCTCATCCTAAATCTTGAATTTTAGTGTCTGGAATCCTCACTTCAGTTGAAGTCAGTGGTATCTACAGCTACCAGTAACCTGGGTTATAAGGCCATGTATCCAAATCAGAGACCTCATTAATATGACCAGTAGTGTCCTAAATCAACAACAGATAAGATACTGACAGACAAAAATTATCCTCTATCTTAAGACATCATCTCCCATCCACTATGCTGATATCAGAACTTTCCCAGTCCTGGTTGAGAAATATTGCTCTTGAGATAAAACAATTGGAGTGAAATAATGATTTAGAAAAAAAAATTTCAATTCAGATCTACTAGGTAGATTAATGTTAGAAATTAATTACATGGCTCTCACTATACTGGAAATAATGGTAGATGTGTGCCAATTTAAGGCACTTCAGATTTACCCGTCCCATGAAAGTACCAAGTGGCACACATGAGCAGTATATCCCTCATTAGCTGTCCCTCTTTGTGCAGCAGTGGAAAGTGGACTTCATAATATCTGAATGAAGACAAAGAGCCACACTGAGATGTTTCTCAGGGGTTCATTTACAGGTATGTTATACCTTAAAAGATCATAAAACTGCTGTGGAGAAGACAGAAGTTGCTTTAGTAGCAAGGTGCATTTACATCTTAGGTTTATATTAGCTGAGGTCAGTGGTCCATATCACAAACCCAAACTGTTAAACTATTTCACCCTCTCTCCATTTTTCTTAAAAAGCTATACCAGGACTAAAATAGGAGTGGAGGTCCATTACCACCTGTGAAGAGTCCTACAGTTAACTCTGGCCTATCTGTGAACTTGTTTTGTGTTCTGTGGGGACCATATCACCCTCAAGAAAGTGAGAGATTGCCAGAAAACAGCTCACTGAAGAAGCAAAAATTTAGTTCTGGCACACAACAGTAAAGAAGCAATACTGTCTGTTAGGATGCAGGTTGCATTAAAAGCACAGTGAAAACAAACACAGCTTGCCTTAAAGAGCTTGTGAAGGTAATACGGACTTCTAGCCAGTAAGCCAAAGATCTAACCAGCCACAGGCATAGCAGAGGTGTCTGCTAAAGAAAAACTGAGAGAAAATTCAGTGTCCAAACATCACTTAACTTGCCTCTCATTTTTATTCTTCCGTGTTTCCTGTAGTCAGACCTTCTTAAATCATTGCAACTTGTACACAAGGTTCAACCAAAGAAATCAGAGGTGAAATTAAACCACCTGTGTACCACACTACAGCATTTCCCCCACCCTGTGTAAAAGGCACTTTACAAAACAGCCTGAAAATGTCGATACACCAGGCACGATTTTAATGGCAATAAATGCTTGTATGACATCAAAAGGTTTCAGATCCAAATTAGATAAACTGATGCAAAGTGCGTTTTTTAAAGGAATAAAAACATGCCAGTAACAAAAAGACACCAGTATGACCAGCACAAATTCATCCCCAGCAAACCCTCTCAGCATGAATTGGTGCAAAATCTGATGGTGCAGTCACAAAAAAGATATTTTCCCTTGCTCCAAGGGAGAGTTGTTCCTACCCATTCAGTTCCCAAATAGCTGTGTTATATTGCCTCCTTTGCTGCGTTTACAAATAGGGTGTACAAATGAACGTAGGTGGAATTACAGAGTTTGATTTGTTCACGCTCACTTCTCTTTTTCCCAGAGAGGTACCAAAGGTCAGATGAAGTGTGGGCAAGGGCCAGACAAAGATCTGTCAGCAGAGAAGCTGTTCTGGCATGTAGTCCCTGGAGCAGGAACAACGCTGAGCAGGCAGGAGGACCGAGCACCGGGCTGGCCACTAAGAAGCCCCGGAGGTATGCAGAACACCTGAGGCAGTGATGCAAGGCAAATCATCAGCCATTCCCAAAAGCCAGTCTTTAGTCTCCGGGAAACTAATGGCTCCCAGGTGTCTCAGCCAGAGAGAGCTTAACTGCTCTGCCACCCAGTTATGCTAAACTAAACCTCCTCGAACAGAATTCATGTGGGTTTATGGAGTTTCCTGTTGGGTGGCTAAGTGAATACAAAATAGGTTAAACTTGTCTGAAAGCCGTCTTGGAGTGTTTAGTGATTGTCATGTTTTCTACAATTTTATCTCCCCTGCTAGTTTGTCAATATCATCCTCATATGAAAATAAAGGGGGTTTTTTTCCTCAAACACTTTATGTATTATAAATGCAATAATACAAGGATTTGTAGTGACCCAGAATTATGGAGAATGATTGGTACTACACTGATAATGGATGCCTTTAACTCCACCAGCTGTGACATTCATTCCCTGCCGCTGGAGACAGCAGAACTATGGACAGCAGTCACTCGGGAGCTCTTGTTTGCAGGTGGTGCATATGCAGAGTCTGCCATGAATCTGAAAAGGCATCTGAAAAGAAGCACGTTTCAGCCACCCGGGTGGTGAAATGCGCTGTTTGAGCACAGCTGATAAGGTGCAATTCAGCTGCTGTTTGGCTGGCTAAGTAAGCACTGCCTTGCATGGCAATGTCTGATAATGAGGTCCCAACCCGTAGCTCAGAATTCCAGCCCAATCTGCAAGGATGAGAGAGAATTTACAAATTCATTTACGTAAGAGGAAAGAATACAAAATGGATTTTTAAAGCACACAAAATGGATACAAAAGTATATGCACAACGATATGCTTACAGTGTCCTTTTGCTTTACAATTAAAATTTAATTAATTATTTCCAATACTGTGACCCATCTACCACCATTCTTCTCAAAATGAGAGTGTGGCAAACATCGAGTTGTATAGATCTAAGAAAGTTCCCCTTCTAGATAAGAGCAACACTGGAAATGTTTGGCAAGGCCTTTCACCCCTTCTTGAAAAGGTGTCCTTCAGCACTCTCGGGTGGGAGCTGTGCAGCTCAGCCTGCAGCCTCCTGCCCATGTGCCCGTGCGGGGCCGCGGCTCCTCACTGCCTGCTCCGCCAGCTCCAGGTCCCCAGCCAGCCTGCACAAGCTTCTAGGGACAGAGTTCAGCAGAGGTCAGCCTCCAGTTGTGCAGGATTCTATTCTGAAGACAGCCTTGTTGTCTTGGTTTCTTACTGTAGCATGGCATTCGGAGTGATGAAGGGTTAGCCAACTACAGAGCCATGTTAGCCCTTCGGATGCACATTTCTGTACAGCACTCTAAAAATGCAGGACCGAAGAAGATTACAGTCCTCTGCTGCAACACTCACCATATAAGAGCCACAAATTTCTGTTTAATTTACCATTAACTACTTTAAAAATATTTCTTGGCATATAAGAAGTGTTTGTTTATATTCGTTTTGGAATTCAGGTACCCATGAAAACAAACGTCTGAATTTCTATTTTCAGGATGCTTCGTTCATGGAGTTTAGCATAAATCCGGTGCCCTTCAAAGACCCCAAGCAGCAAATGTAGTTTTTTGGAGGGGTTTGGTTTGGGTTTTTTCCCTAGGAGTGGAGGTGGGATGCCTGGGGGGGATACACAGAAAATCTCGTTTAAATGACACCTTCAAAGCAAGCAGTTAAAGTCTGGTTGCTCATTTCATGTTCAGGGCCCACTGCTAACAACCCTCTGTATGTGTCCAGGGCACTTGTAGATACTGAGATAAATTAATTCCTGGTGAAAAGTGCTAATTTCAATAGTTATAGTATGCATGAATTTGAGTCGCTATGCCCTTTAAAAATGAGCCTGTTGGGATTACAGGACTGCAGTTAAGCTCAGATATAACAGCAAGATCAAGGCCACTGCTGGATCACAATTACAACTGAGAAAAACAAATGTACTAATTAGCTGTCAGTCAAACGGCTGACAAGGAATAGCAATTTCAAGTATCAGCTATTTGTAACAGCATGCTCATACTTGGACCTCAGATACCTTAAACAATCTGGAAGTTTAGCATAATGATTACTCTAAAAAAGGAGAAAAAGCCCATGTGGATAATAGTTGTTTAGTAGACAGTTATGTTTTAAGCAGATGGTAAAAAGTGTCAGTTTGAGGCAAAATATAGATCTCCCTTCTGTTGAATAATTAATGAAAAACTCCTTCCCTGCTATAGCCATTTTAACTGTGTGACTGAGCAGTCTCCCTTTAATAAGGCCTCAAGTGTATGAGCTCAGGTCACCTCTCACAATCAGATTTTTTTCCAGGGCTGATTTCCATTGTGCTCTCTCACTCTCCTGAACCTCTTCCACAGGACAAATTCTGTTGTGTCTAATCAAGCAGAGCTTCCAGTGACAGTAATCAAGGCAGTTTAATCTAGCAGTGCAGCCTCCCTTTGTTAGAGAAATCCTGACTCCACTGAAGGCAGTTGAAGTCTTGACATTGACTTGAGCCATGCAGACATGCCATATGCTGAGTTCTCCCTCTTCAATGAATTTTATCCTTCTGCTGGTTTACACCAGGACAAAGGGTAACTTTCTCAGAAAGAATTCTATTTTCAAGTATTTCCATTCACTCAAATATACCTGAACTAAAAAAATAGATCCTGCAACCAGCTCTAATTTCTGGGATAGTATCATAGTATTTAGAGTTTCTTACCATACCAACCGCCATGAGCTATTGCCATTATGTTCTTGCATGTGTTTCATAACAGAAGGAGGATCTGGGAGCCTAGGAAGACAGAACAAAAAAAAAAGAGAAGATGAGATAAAAAAGGGATAAAAAATGAGAAGAAAAGGAGGTGGTCAATAGAGAAAGGCACAAAAGATTATGCCCTAACATCACAAGCTGAAAGACTCTGATATGGACAAAGTGGTGGGGCAGGTCATGAAAGGACATTTGAAGCCAGCAGGTCAATGCCTGACAGCAGTGCCAGCCCAAGCAGACCATGATCAGAGGCAAAAGCAGCCACTTCATACTTTCTCTTAATGGATGCATTTAGCTGCAGTATTTGTCACAAAGTATAGGGTTTGTGCAAGCCCAGCACTAACAGGAACTCAAAGCAGTTTTCAAATTCTATGTGTACTTGGAGATTTAAGACCCGAAAGTTACCACTGTCTGCAGGGAGGGAAGGCAAACCCTCAGAACCACATGCTGCAGACAGAGCAGGGAGCTGCCAGTTCAGCAGAGCCTCTGTAATACCTTGAATCTCAACCTCTGGCTCTCCCCTGCTGCCAGGGCTTGCATTCCCATACAGCCATGAGGATCTCAGGGAATCTACCTATTTTCTGGGAAAAGATGAAACTGTTGATGGGTGATGGAGTGGTGTGGACTGCTTGCATTTCTTTACCACGTTGAGATCACAACTAAGGGGTGTTTTGTAAAGTTATTGCTTTTTAAAAACAGGGCATTACTGCTTTTCCTCACCAGTAAGGGATGGCTGTGGTAGCTGGAGGGAAAGCACCATTTACAGTGCAAAAACAGAAAAGAAGGCAAGAGCCACAATTGTTCACTTCTGGTGAGTTGGCTGGACTACCTGAACTCAGATGTGTAGCCCAGGTTACTGCACTGAGCTCATGCTCTTGCTACATTAAAGGTTTGTAACTGGAGAAAGAGAAGTTAATTCGCTCATGTTCATGCAGGGTGGGCAGATGGAAACCAGACCTTTTTCTCTGCTCTCTGCTGCCTCTCAGCTCTGGGGCAAGACTCCAGAGTCCTGGAGGGCATTGCTACCACAGGAGAACAGCCAGTTCACCAGAGATCACCAGCAGAACAACACCCATCACTGGTTTATGGCAATAAACTCTGGTGGGTGAGATGAAGCTTCCATGTTCCGTCTTACAGTCACCTTAGCTTCTGCAATTAATGACAAAACATGGTTTCACGTCAGTGGGCATTTCATTCAGTCAGTACATGCATGCAAATGCCCTTCACCACAGCAGAAATGGAGTATGGAAATACAAGCATTAAACACTCTAAATTTTTGCTATGGCTACCAGAGCAGTGTAAACAGCTCTTCCTATTAGCTCCTGTGATCCAGATCCTGCCTGAAATGAAATCTTAAATCTCCTCTTGGAGATTGCATGCTAGCAGATTTCTTTGTATAACACTCACAGCTTGCCTTCAAACATGTGCTGCATAAATAGCTCAGGGAAAGGAAACAAACTCAAAGTCAGACTTGTAAATTATTTGATCATGCTATTCAGTATTTTCCAAATTCCCTCATCTTTCTACAGAAAAAAAAGAGGTTTCCTGATGCCCTGTGATCACAGCAAATTCTTTCAAGGGAAATCCCAAAGCTGACAATCTGCAGCCCCTTGCAAGACACAGCCAGGCAAACCAAAGACATCTGACACAGACGGCTCTGAAGAATGCTGCTGTAAACCAGCTGTATCAGTCTTGCAGAAACACTGAGCTATTTCTTATAGGTTATTTGCCTTTAACTTTCCAACAAGGAATATCAGCTAATAATGCTGCTGCAAGTCCACAGAAGACTCCTTTTATAGACAGCATTTCTAAGCATCAGGTTTTCCTAGGTAGGATGTCTGCCATACCTGGCCTGGAGGCTCTTGTACCCTTCCTGGGATGGGCATGGCCAGCCAGGTCCTACATCCCAGGAATAAACAAACCTGCTGGTTACAAGGTCAAGCCAAGTTTTGCTCCAGACCAAGCTGCAGAGGCTGGAATTACACTGGGAGCTAACCTGGTCCCTCTGCACTGCACTTTGTGTATGATTCTGCAACAATCCTGGCTTTTATCACATGAGCTCACAGCAAGGCTTCTTTGGCTTTACAGGGTTGTCACATGAAAGAGCTTTACTTATGAAACAAAATTAATATTGAAAGTAAAGATTATTTGAATCCTTGCAGTGACCATAGTTCATGCCTAAGAACACTTTTAGTATGAGATCCTCAGTAAAGTGAGCACTGTCTTGAAGGCAATCAGTGTTCATTGATCAGTGATCTCACTTTAGCAGCATTGACCTTGAGTTCTAAACACAATGGATGACAACAACCTGGTACTTACTTAAAAATTAAAGAGCAAGAACCACCCCAGGACTTCCCAAAAATCAAAAGGCACAGAAACCTCCAAAAATGGCAATGGAGGAAGAAGCCTTTGAAGTGTCACACAAGTGTATGCCATTCAAGTAAAATGCCATCTGGACAGTCAAAAACTAAAATAATTATTCTAACAAAAAGAAAATAAAGAAAAATTGAAAACATTTAAATTCAAGGCCAGGTAATGAGCTCAGAGATAAGGATTTGTCCATCATCTGTTGGGGCACAGACAGCTTTTACTGGTGTGTGACAGCACCTTTCCTCAGCTGAGTTTGCAGGGGAGCCAGGGATGCTTTTGTCCTTTTGCACTCCAGCCAGCTGCATCTTAGACACATGATCTGCCTGAAGAGTGAGTGACAACCTATTTCCAGCCTTTGTTCATCTTTTGCATTCGGGACATTTCTGGCATTTTTGGCCCTGCCAAGTATAGTGTTGGGTGTGAAATGGGGATCACTTTCCCTTTTCTTGGTGCTGTCTCCAGCACTAAAGGCCCATTAATTCAGTAGGAAAAACAATAACAAACTCAGGTAATAACTTCCAATCAAATATTGCAGACAACATCAACAAGCTTCACATGAAACTTTTGGCTACAGTGCTAGGGATTGCTGAAGGAGCATATAGCTAAAAGCTGTTCTTTCTCCATATTGAACTCACGTAGTCTTAAAGAACTGTTTGAAAAGACAAGTGGGGTCTTTTTGTCCATTCTAATTTGCCAAAGTTAGTTAATGTTTCAAAGCAAGGGCTACATTTTCTCAGGATATTTGATTCCTGCCCTTTCTGACCCTAAAAGCGCATCCCTCTGGTACTGCTGGACACCTGACATGCTGCCGAAGCAGAAAAGGTGTATGCAGCCTCCACACAAGCACAGACAGCTACACAAGATGCACATCAGCAGAGAATCAGCTGCTTTGATAAAGGAGTGCTTCAAACACTAGGAATTTAGGGAGATAATTACTTTTACTGTCATTGCAAGCATTTCTGGATATTTAAACTAAGCTTGAAGAGCTTCCTGGAAGTTAAAAGAAGAGCTTCCTGGAAGATACCAGCTCTTACTTCATGTTAGTTACCATCAGAAACTGTAAGAACAAGGGACTGCAGGTGTGACTACAAACGAAATGAGTGTTACATTTGTATCATTTCCACAGAGAAGTAACTTAGGAGCCTGCATTAAATAGAGGGGGCATGATGCTCCTTTTAAAGATATTGTGATTAATTTTTTAGCTAAAATTCTTCCCAGGCCCTACTCTATTATGATAGATGAGCATATAAACATGCAATTTATCATTTCATATTGCACTTCTTTCCTTTTGCTGACTCGCACCTGATCATGTTTACAAACATGTTATACTTTGATTCTCTTGTGACCCATGTTGAGGATGAAGATGTGACAGCTTGGGAAAGTGTTTATTAAGCAATGTGAAACATCTGCTTCTGTCTTTCAACACACACTACATGCTTTACCTATTCATAGGACACACAAGTTTATATCCTATCTACAATTACACCCACCAAGATATTACAACTCTTAATGCAATTATGATATAAACCTTAGTGCAGGGAAGGAGCAGTTTCCTTAATCACCAAGGTGTTGGGTGTCTGTAATGCCCCATATGTTTGATGTCTCCAGAGCATGTTTGCATGTCCTGGCATCACAGCCAGCAGCTCCCTGGATAGCAGGGACTATAATAGAAAAGTCCACCATAGAAATGCCACTCACCCATTTTTCACCCCCAGAAGAAGCCTTGTGCCTGGACATATGGCTGGGGCAGCTCCTGCCCTCACCCAGGGTGTGAGGCTGGCACACAGCAGGGGTCCATGCAGCACACAGTAGGACAAGGTGACAACAGAGCTCTGCTGCTGAGCAGGCTTGCATGGCTACACTGCTTCCCACACACCTCCTGGAAAGGTTCAGGGCCAGCCAGGGCAGCCCTGCACCTGGGGTTAAGCTCCTATTACCTTAGAGGCATTCAAATTGCTGTCCTGCTCCTGGTGTCACTCTAATGAGTAGTTACACAACAATACCTGCCTGTGGTCTGGCTGTACTCTTCAGAAAACAAACAAAAAACCCCCCACAAACCCCCCACATTTTTTCTTACACTAAGTCTGACAAGTAGAAATCTAGGGTAAATGCATCTCTAGAGTCTGAGAGTAGGCAAACAAAAGCAACCAAGCAAGAAGTAGCATGGTACAGCTAATAAAAAAGACAAGTTAAAAGCACATATACTAATGATTTCTGACAGTAAAGAAATCCTTTCTTTTCATTCATGAAATAACCTGAATTTAAACTATTCGGGAAGCGACCATCTTCTAATAGATTGCATATATAGGACTTAAAACAGATTGAAAGTGAAAATTTTGCTAAAATCATTGGGGAATTAAGTCCTTGTTTAATTGGTGCTGCATGAGCTGCCAGAAATAATTAATAAGGCTAAATTTAACTGCTCTGGCAGTATTTTCTTTCAGACACAGATCGTTTTGGCCAAAGCCCAGGTGATCTAAAGCAGGTCCATCTTTCTGGTGGTGCCAGGGAAGACCAGAGCTGGAGGAGATGTGATTCCAAAGACCTGCAATCATTTTGTGTTCAATGGTACTGAAAAGCAACTCCTCTGCTATAAAGTGCTGTTTCAGGCTGAAAATTCTTTTCAGTGTGGCTGCAAACCGGTGAAACCAGATGAAACCAAACGGGCAGGTTTCCCATTCTTCTTCTGTGATTTGGTGTGTGAGCTCTCAAACTCACATGCTCAGCTCAGGAAGGAAAGCAAACTCAGACACCGAACAGGTGAGCGATGGAGGGTAAGTCCTGCTTGGGGTGTGAGGGAGTGTGGTTTTCTGAGATGTAAAGAGGCAAGTGACCTCTGCAGCCCAGCCTGAAGGTTGGTCTCCCTTAATTTTCTGCCTCTTACAGCCATACAGGGGAAAGAGCAGAACAAGTATAAACTTGTTATCACCCTAAATTAATTTTAGCATCCTCCTCCCTGTGCTTTTCCTGTGAGAAGTTCAGGCATCTGGAACAATACCGTTGCATTAAGACATGAAGAACAAATTGCTGAAGGGCACTGGGATGCAGGCAGTCTAACCCAGTGCCTTCTGCTGGTAAAAACAGCTGCCCCTAAGAAAATCCACCCAAGATGCTGCCTTCAATTCTCAAGGTGCAAGGCCTAAATTTGAAGGTAAATCAGGCTCCCAGCAGAACATGATCATGCCAACCCGAATGGCTCAGTAGCAGCTTCAGCACAGCAGCAGCTCAGAAAACAGTCAGCTTGCTCCACCAGCAGTGTGGAGGCGAAAACCAACTTGCCAGGACCTAACCTGGGTGTTAGCTCACTGACTCTTTTTGTGTTCTACAGCAGGAAAACGTAAGTCCAAAGCTCATCCCTGTTAGATGGCAATGACCAGCCCTGTCCCATGCACAACCTCAGCTTCTTCTTTCTCTACATGTAATTAAAGATAAATGAAAAAATGACCCATAAAAGCCAATTGAGTGACAGTTGAGGAATAACTGTATTCTCATTAATTACCACACTGTTTATCTGTGGGAAAGAGCACCAGGAGGTTTTATTGTTGTTGTTTTAACACCAGAAATAGTGGAAAGCTCATACTGGATGATGCACACAACTGTTCTTCAAGGTACAGTGAAAAAAATAAGTACTCATAGCAAAGACTTTCTTTCACGAGGTAAGAAAATTTCTATTTTGATCCACAGTGGGAGAAGAAAATGCTGCAGACATAAAAGTAGCTGTCCAAGTGTCAAGGGAGCAACCATAGCACAGCAAGATCTTCAAATTATTTTAGCACTCCATATAAGAAATGTTTTAAAAAGCAGAACAAACCATCCCTACTCAAAGAGAAAATTTGGTTTTGTGGTTAAGATGAAACTGGAAATTCAAAACACATGTTAATTCCTAGTCTGCATGACATGGGAGTAATTTGAGTCTGTGTGTCCCAGTTCCTCACCTACAAAATAAAGCTAAAAATATTGCCTTTTCTCCTTAAAGGCCCTGCCTTTTAGATTATCATCTTGCAGAGCAGGTATGACATCTTATTTTGTATTAGGTATAGCATTCAGAATAAAGCTGGTATAATCTCAGATGGGCAACCCTACACTAAAAACTTAAATTTATATGGTAAGATTTTAATTTTAGAATAATTCCATGTCTTGTCATGTCTTACTTGGGATGATCTGACTTAAAGGAAAGACAATAATAGCATCACACCTATGTTTCATGCACTGTAATAATACTTGGAAGAAAAACATATCACAGAAAGTGAAAAAGAGCTGAAATACAACTGTAAACCTTGCACTAACACAGCAACAGCTTCAGCTCACCCATACACTCTGTGATTGTGGAGCTGAACCTTTTACTTTCACTTGCTCCATCAGTGGCTGCCACTGCCATTGTGTCCTCTCACTCAGCACCCTGCTCCCATCTCCTCGCCTGCTTCTCACCCCTCACATCTGCACCACCATTCGAACCCAATCTGAGGGAGCTGGAGGGTGGGGTGGGGGGCACGAAGCAGGGGCTGTGGAGGGCAGGGAAGGGGAGCAGCCCTTCACATGCCCCAGCAGAAGCACTGCTTCCCGCCTGCCTCTCCTCAGGAGCGTGGGTTCTCTCGGGGGTTACTCTGCTTCACCCCTTGCATCCTTCCAGTGCAGACACACCTCCTGAGTAGAGGATGTCTGACCCCTTTGAGCTGCTGCTCTAAACCCTGTAGCCTACAAACCTGGAGTCCTCCTCCACACCTGGGAATCAGCTCTCAGCCTGTAAATCTGGGGGTTTGACATGTTGCACATTACTTCGCATGCTTCCATCCAAGATCCTGCCAAACCAGCATGATCATTTCAAGCACTACTGCCTGACCTGAAGCAGCCACTCTCAGCTCGGTGGGCAGCTCCCTGCACTTCCCTAAGCCCCAAGTGTCCCCTTGCCCCACACAGCATCCATCCCTCAACACTGGGTCTGCAGACTGCTCCTGCCCTGCACAAACCAGCTGGCCCAGTTCCCTCTGGGCGCGGTTCCCTCCCAGTCCATTTCCCCCCATCCATTCTCAACCACACCCCGTGCCCTCTTCAGACACGCTTTTGTTCTTCAGGCAAATGTAGGCAAAACCTCTGCCTGCCGCAGCTTCTTCCCATCCTTCCATGCAGGCTCTCGGTTGCTCTCTCTTTAAAGGAACACCTGGCTCTACTCCAGTGGGTGTTGCTGGCTAACCCTGGTTTTACTGGGATTGTCTATGGCAGCCTATGCCATGCCATTGCCAGGGTCTTTGCTTCCCTACAAAAGAGTCACTCCTCATGGGCGAAGCCTGAGCAGGCTGCTCGGAGCACATGTGATGGTTTCCATTCCCACAAGGGTTAATAGAAAGACTGCTGGTGTTTCCATATCATTTGCAATAGCTGACTCCTGAACTAGCCTGGCATCTTGAGCTGTTAAATTCGACTTCTAGGGACAGTCCTCCTTCAAATGATTTGTCTGTTCAGAGCCCCAAGCTGGATCTCAAATCCGTATTTCATATTCAAAATAGGCTAATCAGTGAATTTATAAAAAGAACTGTGGAGGCCTGGATGGCTGGCAGTACACACCGAATAATAATTTGAACAAACACTGCCTGCCTGTGATGATAAAGGACGATTGCACAGCACAGGCAAACACATCCCAAATAGACTGCAGTGCAATCTGTCTCCATATAGCCCCATGAGTCATGCTGGGTTGGAAAATACTTTATAAATGCTAGTAATGGCAGGCAATGATTTTAATTAGATACAGCCTAATTAAAAAAGAATAGAAGCTTTTATAGTTCATGCTTCCCCAGTGTGTACTAGGGATCCCCACTGGCTGGCAAACAGGAAAAATGTTTGTATTATTTAATAAGCACAGTGTTATCAGCAGAGTTTTAATGCAGGATTTAATGCATATGCTCTGGCTCACCAGAGTGAATGCTGACTGGCCAGGGTGCAGCCTGGATGGAGGAACATTGCAGGCATTTCACATCTCCAAACAAGATCTCAAAATGTGTCAAAACAATGAAGTACACACAAGGAACTGGCTCAACCTCCTGGGTGTTTATTAAGTTGTATGTGAGTGTTAGGTAGATTCACTGAGAATAAAAATTGGCCTAAAGCTGCAAAGAAACACCTCAGGTTGATCAGCTTCTCTGCAAGCATAGAGTAATGAGGAGTGAGAAGTGATCCCAGTGCCCTCATGGCAGCTCTGTGCCTGCCCACAGCCCATCCTCCTCAAAGAGGACCAGGCATTCCTTTTTTTTTTCAGCCCTCAGACCTCAGCCCTCCACTGCTGAGATGGGAACAGCCACGGAAAGCAGAAATCCAGTGCTCCCACGACCCAACCCACTGGCAGCATGGATTCCTCTCTCATTTTCACATGTAGTTGTGTAATGCTTCCACTCTTCTGGGAGAGGAAGCAAAAATACCACAAGAAAAAGCACTTCCTGCAGTATTTTTGAGCTAGTCAAATCCAGGAAATAATGGAAACCACAGTGATGCACAGGCTATAGAGCTTCTTGTGTTCTTTTGCATTTCTGTCATTTCCTGTGCAGGAATATTTGAAGGCATAAGGAAGATAAGCCTGCATATATGTACGTGATAGCATTAGAGTAGTAACTTCTCCCTGCGCATCTTTAAAATAATAGAAACCTTTAGTGAGTGATGACTGTGCATCATGCTCACTGCTCTGCCACAGCCAGGCTGCTCAGTCTGCACCACCTTGGATCCCAGGGATGCCACAGACTAACTGAAGACCATTATTCCTGCTCAGAGGATCCCAGTGAGCCCATCTCACAGATCAGCTCAACAAGCTGAAGATGTGCAGTGTCTCCCCGAGAGACTGCTGCTGTGCTACAACCCAAGGACCTCCATGAGTTCAAGCCACCCTCCACATTACCTACTCTTGCATGTGAGGGGGCTGGGGGCTCCCCAGGGCCTGGACAAGAGGCCAAGGTCAGGTGTGGCAGGGCTGCCATGGGGCAGGGGTTGGTTGGGGCTGCTCGACTCTGGCATCGGTATTTCTGCTGAGAGCAAGTGCTGCTTTCAGCAGTCCTGTATTGATTTGCCTCATTCAAGGTCACCTTAGAAGATGATTTATATTAAGAAAATCAAATTTTTTTAAAAGTCATTGCTGAAAGCAATGCTTGATTTCCAAATTCAGAGCACAGCTGGGCATGTGTCTAAATTACTCAATTCTTATTAAAGGCAGGAAATCTGCCCACTCCATAGCTTTACACTGGAAACATACACAGTGAAATTTCTATCCTTCACTATCAAATTCAAAAAGACTTAAAAGCAAGACTGCTTCCTTATAATTTTGGCTTTTCCCAACCCCACCTGAAATTGCTAGCAGCATCTGCTTTGCCCTGGGAAGGAAAAGGGGGTTTTGAAATGCAGTTCTTTCCAAGTATTTTGCCCCAGTTTCATCATTTCCTTCCTCAGTGAAATATGCATATTCACCTCCTTTTTATTAACAGAGAATCAGATGATACTTAGTCATCCGTTACTCAAGGCTCTACACAGATGTCATGCAATGTGCACAGTAACTCAGCAGTGTAATGTCAGGAATATTTCCCTGCTTCCAAGTCCATTCATGCTTTTCTCCTAATGGATAGCTAGATGCTGTACACATATATATGTTCTGCATCACTACCTATGAAGGTCTCAAAAATCTTTCACCAAGTTATTTTCAGCTCTAAGGGTCACTCCTTGTGATCTCTGTGAGGACCCCCTTGAATGCCAGAGTCTCAGAGGTGAATCCTCACACCATCCAGGGCAGTGAACTGGCTGCTGCCCTGGCTCACTCCTACCTGCAGGCAGGGTGCAACCAAACCTAAACACAAATGTCACAGGAAGAGGTAAAACTGGAAGAGAGGGTAACAGGGCAGAGGCCTTGGCTTGCTGTGACCTGCCTGCATCTGCATTAGACAACCAGGGCAATTTTCCAAGGAGGCTGTAAATAGTGTGATGATGGTTAAGGCACCTTGACATGGCATTTTCTTCCCCTCATACCGTTAAGCAATGGCTGAAGGACCTGGGTAGAAGAGTGAAAATTGGGCCATAAGCAGAAGAGCAGAGGCCGGAGCTGATGTCCCTGTAAATCCCATGTTCAGCATTCTCCTAAAGCTCCTGAAGGAACTGATTTATACACAGAGATTTTCCTCAAATTCTGTTTTGGAAGTCTGTCCTCTCAGCCAGAGCCTGCCAGCCAGGGCTGTAGTTATACCAGCTTGCTGAATGGTCACCTTCCTTCAGACTGAGACTGGTGCTTTGTGAGCACTGGGGTCACCAGCTGGTCAGGCTGCTCTGTCTCACGGGTGGCTGCAGGACACTGTGCTGGGGATTTACAGCCTCTATCTGTATTTTCACTACAGGAGAACCTGAGCAGCACAGCATTTTGTGCAAATGCAGCCTGGTTCTGACAGCCAAGGGTCTGTGCAGCCTGTCTGTGCATCCACACTTGAGCTGGATAAGGCTAAGCTTGCAATCTTACATGACTATTCCAAGTATTTTCCTCCAAGACTTGGTCTGCCATCAGTACGTCTCCTTAGAGGGCTGTGAAATCACCAGCCTCTTCTCTCCTTTACTCTCTCACCTTACCCCACCTCTCCAGGCAATCACCTAACTCCACGCTCTTGCTGCTTCAGTTTGCCAAACTGCCCCTCTGTTTGTAGGCAGGAGACACCATGTTCATCTCTTGTCACAAAGGGAATAGCAGTTGCAAGGGCAATAACTTGCCAGTCAACCTGCACAGCTCCTCTGACCCACCACAGGTACCTTCAAAGTCTGAACTATCATCTTTAAAAAATACTGTACTCTTAAAATAGTTTAAAATATATTTACACGCCAAAAAGTCGCTTAAATAATACATTAGTCTGTGATAGCTGCTAATTTTTTTAAGTCTTCACTAATGTACATATTTATGCACTTAAAAATGTAATCATATGCTTTATATAGCCGTTTATCCTCTTTTCAGTCCACCACGATGAGCTGCCAGGGTGCTGTCAGCACTGCGAAGCGCTGACGGCACGCAATGCCTGCTAGCTGCATCCAAGCACTTACAGAATGCACGTGTCAAGTGCTGCACATTTCCTGGTGTCAGCACCATTTGTTCAACACATGACAAACAAAAGGATGGGTTTAGGTTTTCCTGCTGATCTTTTTTTCCAGAGAATGGAGGTGTCTGTTCCTGAAGTGAAATGCAGGTGAAGTGTTAAGATTACCAATATAAACCAAAGTTGTTACTTCAAACCTACAGCATGAAACCTTCATAATTACATAAGTATAATAAATAGTTCTCTGAATCATCTGTAACTGGGAAGGATCACTGAGATGCTTCTGAGAGATCCTTCTACCAACACAGCTGGGCCTGGAGCAAGCATTTATTAAAGCTCCTTGATCTGGGCTACTTAGCCATCCTAACTGAGGCTGAGTGTTCCTGCACTTTGTGTTAAAGCCAGCAAGATGAGCTATATACACACACCAGCTGAAGGAGAGATGGCAGATTATGAATCCCCACCCTTGCAAGAATAATTAGACAAATATATCCCCACTCTCATTTGGTATCACAGTAAGTTTGGCAACAAATTGCCAAGGCTATTTTCAGTGTATTAGGAGCTTCCTCATCACAAAAGTCTTCTTTGGCCTTCAGCTTTGAATTTGGTATTAACCAGTCCTGACTGGTCCAAGATGTGTTATAGGAGTTTTCTGGAGCCATTAGCATCTAAGTATTTTCACAAAATATTTTCAGCCATCTGTGAGCAGACTAATACAGCAGTACCGACAGGTTCTTCTGTCTCCATGTCTGGATTACATAAATTCAATTACACAGTCCAGACAATTTTTTCTGAAGCACTTGCTTTACATCCCCATTCTGTGCATTTTATGTCCTTATCTTTAGGACAATGCTCTGTACTAACTTTGTGGTTTGCTTTTTCCTTCACACATTTAAATAATTAATTTTAAAAATTTATGCAGACATCAGGGCCAATCTGTCTCTAATTGAAAATGAGAATGTTGAAGCTCACAAATTATGCCATTTTAAAATTATGTAATTATATGATGGGTAGTGGGCAGAAATAAGATACATCCATGTATTAAAATAAAAATGCAGGGTAGCACTTCCTACCCTGTGTTACATTTGATGAAGTTAACCTTTCTTTTTTTTGTTGTATATCAATATTCCACCTAAGTCTACTGTATTTTAGGTCCAACTGGATGTTTTTATTCACCCTGCTGTTAAGAGAAGTGGATTCTGATACCAAATTCAGAATTGAATTTATGAGCGCTGCCACTTAAAAGCAATGACCAAGCAGGGGTGCAAGGATATAAGACTATGGAAACATCAAAACAACTCAGATAAAACTGTGTGCAACCATAGGAAAGCAAAACAGCAGCTTTATACAAACACTGAAATAAGGCCATCAGCGCCTTCTGTCTCTTGTAATGGTGTATAAATCCCTTCCATCAGGAGGATTTTCCCCTTCCATGATTTGAAATGCTGAAGATGTGTGACACAACAGAAGGAAAGAATTTAACCAAGGTTTAGTAGAATCATGAGGGACAAAGAGTGCGTTTTCCCAATCCTGCATGTTTCACAGAGATATCAATGTTGCTAAGAGTTTTGCTTTGGAAATAATCCAAACCCAAAATTCTGCCAGAAGTGTGTGCTACCACTGGGAAAATACATCGCTGTGCAGCAGGGATACAGGCTTGCCAAATCCTCCCCAAAAAGCCAGCTCCAGCTCATGGATGCTGAACTACCTGTGCATTGTGGCATGTGGCTGCCAGATGTGGCCCAATAACCCAGCAGGTACAGTTATGTCAAAATTATCACCATCCTACTGAACATTAGGGGGGAAAAGAAAGCGATAAAATTAATAAATATTTAAGGTCCTCAGAAGACACACTACTGAAACAGGTCTGTTGCTGTCATAGCAGGGCCTGAGAATACCCCCAGAAGGAAATTACTCAGTTCCTCCAATCTGCTTGCCTGAAGCAAACGGACAAGGAATGATACTGATCTAGAGGAAAAATAGGTCAGTTTTACCTCAGCTATCTTATGCAGCTACTTTCTATGATAAATAAAGATTTCTAGTGAGGCAATCTCAATTTCTGTATAGGACATTATATATTCCACTCATTCATCTACTTTCTAAGATGAAAGACCTGAGTGACTGCACTGGGTTTGATAGAATATTAATTAATGCATAACACTCCAATGTTTAATTTAGCAATGGTCTAACCACACGATAGTCATAAATGCTAAATGATTATTCCTAAGCATGCAAGTTCTTCCTAGAGAAGCCCAAGAAAGCATGGCATCGAAGATTTAAAGGTATGAACCCACAGAGCAAATTAAGAGAGAAAAGAATTCAAAGTACATTTTTTAAAACACTGAGAAACCTCAAAACTATATTGCTGTCTACCACTTAGTACATAAGGCTGGAAGAGCTGTGAACAGCAAATGCTTTATCCACAGTGAACACAGTTTCCCTTCCTTCTTAGCAGCTGGCTGAGAGGAACTAAACTTAGCAGGCCTGAGGTGTAGGAAACCAGATAGCACAGTGTATGGCTGGATAGGAAATACAGGGCTCAATGTGTTTGAGGTTAAGATTAAGCCCTGACTTCCTTTGGGTCTATTTTAAACGGTGGCAAATGATGGCATGCTTTCTTACAATAAAATGACAGATGATCAAAGGTCGAATATGATCTGTATGTCAAGCATTTGTAGAAGGACCTTTCTTTGGGGGACTGTGCAGGAAGCATTTTAACATGGTGTCTCATACTTCCCCTCATCTGTGTTTGTTCAAAACATACCAGTAACTGGGGAAAGCTGGATGAGTGGCTGAAGAGAACCGGCTAAGCGGCGTGTGCCTGCACAAGGAGAACAGTTGGGTTTGGACAGAGGGAAGGAAAGACTACCATGGTCCCAGCCATTGCTCAAGTGAGGAAAACAGTAAGGCAGCATTAGCTGTGCTCAGGTGCAACACCTGGGAAACAAAGACTCAACATGTTGAGGGCATCTTCCATTCTCCCTTCCGGAGCTAGCCAGAGATCAAAGCAGAAAAAGGGTAAAAAAGAATTTGGAAACCCCGCATTTTCCAGCTGCCATTTTAAATACAGTTTTGCAATGCCTATAGCAAACAGGTTGCTACTGTGTCATGCTGAATAAAAATGGCACACTTGCTAAATTTGCTAGCATTATGTATTACCCATGACTGGTGATGAAGCTGCCAACAGAGGACTTCACCTTTATGTGAAATTGAAAACACACAAGAAACACAAAAGTCTTCATCCCAGAAAGTGAAGGGGTACCGGAACACCACAGCCATCCCATCTGTCACAAGGCTCACTTCCTTCCCACCCTCCTTATACCTAGAAATCTGCAGAACAAAAGCCTGTGTTTGAAAATTCCTTTCAATCAAATTTTTCAACTTGCCTCAAGCAATGTTGTTATAGTCCACAGCTCCAGCTCTGACCTGGAGCCTGCTGACAGCTCTGTAACTGCCCCTGCCAAATACTTGTCCTAATTCAATAAGGCAAAGGAAGGTATTGTGGCTTATTTTTTGCTAAGAAAGGTAACTGGGATCACTTTGCTCTCTGAAAATCCACAAAACCCAATTTATTAGTTACAGCAAGAGTTGAAAATAAAGCAACTGCTCAGCCCACAATTTCTGAGGATCCTGCTGGCAGCACCTACTCTCATGAAAAATTAGTCATTTTTAAGTGCAGCTGTGTGGACTCTTAAAAAGCAGCACAAAGCTGCTTCCACTGAGATTTGACACTGGCTTAACAGAGCAGGGAGAATTTTTAAGTATAGAATATTAAATATGTACTTGAATCAGAAAAGCCTTTTCTGATGTTAAGTGGATGGGCAATCAGGAGAGCATTTTATAAAAAAGCCGTTGTGTTTTCTCCACACCCTGTCCTTCTGCCTCTGGCAGCACAGCCCATTTCACTGGCTAGCAGGATTCCAGCGGGAGTCATGGGAACTGAAGGACAGTTTTACAATGCACACTATGGTCTAAACAGTGAGAGGTGAATATCCTCTTAAATGGCTCTCTGTTGTACAGAGGAACACAGGTACCATTTCCCCATGACCTTTCTAGGATTTGTTAGCTTCCCAAGTGGTTCTGTAAGCCGTGTCAGACAACAACCAGCTCTGAGCATGAGTGAAACCCCATGGAGAAGATAGTGGGTACACCCTGTTACAGGCACGCTGTATGTCCCAGTCCTTCCATGAACAGCAGGAGGGAACCACATACTTCTGCTCAGGCAGCTCTTGGCAGGTATCTCCAAGCTCCTACAAACAAGCAGGGAAAGGAGATGCCAGCCACCATATAGAAGCAAACTGGCACAGGCAAGAGATATTTTACTGCTCTGAGTAAAAGAAACCCATCAGCAACACAACCACTAGGAGAAAAAAAATAGGAATAATCTCACCCAGATGCACATGATAATAAACCTAGCACCTGACTCACACCAGCATGTACAAACCATAGTTTTTGGACTAGTGACTGAACTACCAAAAAGTCTGGGATCAAAAAAAAGATCAAAAACATTCTCATTCAATGTGAAGTATTCTTGCTATCAGAATTACAGGAAAAAATAGCCAAGTTGCTATTTTGTGTTAAAGCAAATAAGTTTGTGTTAAAGTTCAATAAGTTTTAAGTTTGGGATTTCATAAAACCCAGCTTTTCTGTTGGTTTTTATAATAAAATAGTGAGGGCCCAGAACTGGACACAGGATTCAAGGTGCAACCTCACTAGCACCAACTGCAAGGGCAAAGTGTTTAGAAAACACTAAACCATTTTCCAAGTATCCTAATTCCACCTTGTGTCTCTGAAAGCTCTCGCTAAATTCAAGTTAAAATTACTTACACTTCCAGTTTCTGTAACCTATTCACTGGCAGATCACCCAGGTCTAATGGGCAATTAACAAATATGAAACAGGGATAACTCAGCAACTCCCCTGAAACAGGGGATAGCTCAACAAAATACTGAGCTCAGTTGTGGCCCATTCCTTGTACAGATGTCAAAATGCCAAGCAGGAGCAATCTGGATAAAGACAGGTTGCACTGACCAGGAGAAGCTGACACAGGAGGACATGAGAATCTGCTACCTGGCATATCCCTGTCCCACAGCTTGCTGTCTTCCTACATCATGGCAACTGTTAACATTTCAGCATACCACTACAGACCAGCACGAACAGGGAGGCTGCGGGGAGAGAGGACACAAATATCTCAGCCTTCAGGTTTAGAAGATCAGCAGCATTAAGGTATTAAATCTCTCAGCTGTGAAAGAGCCCCCAAGATATGTCTAAGAGTAGACAGAAAAGCTCAAACACTGTCACAGTGAAAGGTATGGAGGTTGGCAGGGCCACATTTCCTCATTCGCTGTACACATGTTAGCTGACTGCCAGCAAAGGGCATCCATGCCCAGCTTTACCCCAGCAGGGTGTCCCTGTGTGCCCGGGAGCTGCCATAGCTGAGCTTTCCCCACCGCCAAACTGTAGTGCAGGGAATGCAGAGTAGGATTCTCAAGGTAGGAAGGGCTACAACTGAGCCATGTGAGGCCATTGCAGCTGCTGGAGAGGATCCCAGGGCACAAACTCATGCTCCACCTTTGGTGCCAAGCTATTGCCAAGGTATTTCCCCTTACTGTGGCCACATTCTAGTAGAAGCATGGAAATGATTTTTCCAGCAGAGGAGGCTGACAAGGTGGAAGCTGAGCTTTGACCCACATATCTATTAAAAATTACATTCTCTATGTTCACTTACATAAAAATTTTTCTGGTATTTAGACCACATTTTTGTTTGTAGGCTTTGTCAAAGCAAAAACTTACCCAGAGCCTTCTGGAGACACTTAGGATATGATCTCACAGGACACAGAAGGTTTGAGGAAAGCATGGGGCCTTGCTTAAAAATAATTTATGCTGCTTAAAATAATTTACATAATTTTAAAATATTCACTATATTTAAGCATATCAGACAGAATTCCCATAGTTTCACAAATGCTTCTTGAAGACTGTGATTGCCAACATGGTCTCCACAGAAAGACTTACCATTTTCAGGTGCTCTAGCTTTGATTCAGCACTGAGTGAAACAGCAGTATAAATAATTAATATTGTTCTGTAAAAGCAATGGCCAGATATTACATATATTTTAATCAGGCCTGATGAGAAGCTCAGTATTTTTCTTCTGAACACTCTAAATACAGGCCTGGCATGGCTTTTTGGGGGGAAGCACAAGGGAGTTGTAGCCTCCCTTCTAATACTGCCACACCTTGTGTAATGGGACATGGGAAGGTCTGCACCCCTGGGCAGCAGCCATCCTTCAGTATGATAGGTTATAACCAAAGACAAACTTTAGATCTGAAACGGTACTAAAATATTCAGAAAGGCTACACAGGATAATGGCAAAGGCTTTAATTCACACTGAGCCAGTGTGGCTGGAAGGATAAGCACAAGCATTAAAGCACAGGAGTTGTCTTGCCAGCTCTGCCACTAAGTCCATGCAAATCACTTAATCTTCCTATTTGGTTACCCCTTTGCTAAAAGAGGAATGTTAATATTTATTTACCTTCCAACTCACAGGCATGTTGTGAGGATTAATTAGTTAATAACTGTTAAGTGCTTTGAAGATACAAGTGATTGTGCAAAATACTAAGTATTATTAACTAACATTAGGCTAATGATGCAGATAGGAGTGACAATTTTTTCATTAGCTGTATCAAAGCAGAGCTCAAGATTCAGCACTGAGATGCATGCTAGCTAGTGGAAAACTAACAAGGTTATCAGAAAGATTAAAAAAATATAGCGAATTTATTTCTACTGGTCCACAAAAAAAAAAAACAAAAACCACCCCTCCCCCCCAAAAAAACACAAAAACAACAACAAAAAAAAGAAAAAAAAGAAAAAATAAAGATAAAACCACAAACAAACAGCTCTGCCTTTCCTCACCTAGCAAAACCCCGCCTCTATTAATAACTCAAGACCACATTCTGAAAGCTGTTGCTTTCCACCTCAATTAGTCATTTCCAATATGCAAAGTGTTATGGTTTTGAGTTGGTGGCAATTTCCACTCCTACATCTTGCTCTGCACCTGTGAAAATAGTGGCACACAGCTTAAGGCAGGCAAGAATCAAGTGCAACATGCAGACCTTATATACTAAAATTTCACAGCTAATTTGCTTGGCATTAATTTCTATCAAACTTCTGTGAGAAATCCAGACAGTTCTGATACAACTGAGTGAGAAGGCTGGTTTTGCATTCAGACAGATCTCCTGATCCAAAGGAAGGGACAGCCTAGGTTTTGTGAGGCCTGGCTGCTTGGGAACAGTGTGCACCTCTGCCTTATGCCACTACTATAATTCTAGCAAAGAAAGATGGTAAAGACACAGCCTGGAAAGTTGAGACAGCAACTAAAATAACTTCAGAAGATGCTTCCTCAAGAGCAGCTGTCCACATAGCTCCACTGAGGAAGCCAGGTGCAGCTCCTAGGAGCCATCAGTAGCTTCCACCTGTGGACCTAAATCACTTGCTGCTTATACAAAATGACCAGGAATTCCTCAATTTCTATTACAATCAAGCATTTGGCTGATATTTGCAAACAATATACAATTCAAGTATATAACAATATTTATTTCTGTCTTATTATCTTGTATGATTCTCAATACTGTAGTTCCAGGTGCAAAAGGCAGCATTTTCTCAACTCTCTTTTTTCACTTCTCCGCCTGAGCTGGAGAACATAGTTTTGGTTCTTTCTTTTTTTAATTACTTCAGTGGTAGCAGAGACGGTTAAACACAGAATGATTTTAGCAGGGAGAGAAGATAACACTCCACAGACCTCTTTTTTAGTAAGTCTTCATACAGCTGTTCTGGTCCTGGACAAAATTTTAAACTTCTATTATCTCACAACATCATTGTGCAAAAGAAAGATTATGAGACAGGGTGACACAGAAGTTGAAAAAGCTGAGAAGAGAGAAGGATTCCAGTTATCTCCAAAAATTTGCAGAACTAGTTTTGAGTGTTACAGAAACACCTTAAGCCCTGGCACTGTAAATGTCTGTTGGCAGACACAAGATTCATTGTGAGGCAAAGACGACCTAAGATACCCACAGACTCCTTTAGACTGAAGATAGCAGCTCTCACATGGATGATTAAGGAAGCAACACAGCCAGGCTCTGCTGCACTTGTTCGACCCAGTTGAAAGGAAGGAGGTGATTCCTCTACTCTCACTTCCAGATTACAAAGCTCAGAGACATGATGTGATTCTCAGTTACAGGTTTGATACCAGCATGAGAAGTCTCATTTCTTTCTGCATTACAATGTGCTAAGTCCTTTAGGAATCCCGACCTTGTGCTCAGTTTCCCAGGTACTCTCCTCCTGGGGAGGGTAGGAGAAATGCCTTTGTGAAGCCATCCCCTCAACAACACTTCTGTGAGAAGAGAAGCCGCTGCTGCAACTAAAATAGGTTGGGAGAAGAGTTTCTGCTGAGCCAAGTGAAAGCTCTTGAAGCCTGACATTCAGTTACTAGGCCTTGTACAGCAGGGTGAGAAAACGTACCTAACAATTAGGTACATGAAGTTATTGTAAAACTTAAATACAGTAAATATCTTCAATAACTGCATCTCAATGCAGGAAATAGAGAGGTTGAATTTCACATTTCAGTGTAAGGCTCAAAGTAGTGGTGACTGTCAAGGATGCTCGGCATTTTAGCAGTCTTTTGATGATCAAGCTCTGTTTTCAGATATTTACAACGTGACTAAACAGTATTGATTTGAAGTTAAGTTCTATGTAACTCAACCCCGAATTTGATCTATTTATCTTAGCAACATGTGGGGATTTTTCCCTTCTAAAATACAGTGAACAAAGTCTATTTTGCATGTTAAAAATATATCCACTGTGACATATCTCTTCCTGCATCTTATTTACTAAGTTTTAACATTAGCTCAAGATTTCTGTCTGACTGCAAACACCAATACACATTATGAACATACCTACAATCCACTTATAATACTGGAAAGGTTAAAAACATTTAAGCAAGAACAAAGGCCAACTACTTACTCAAAATATCTTGCCCTCTGGACATATTGCTGTTTAATCAATTTTCACGTGGGTTTTACTTTTGCTGCTGAAATTGCTGGTTATTGTTTGACATATAGTGTTGGACTCAAAATATTATAAATCTGAAATGCTAATGTGTTTTCCACTGCATGTGCTTCCTACCAATCAAATACATCATCCACAGTTACTTTTATCTCAAGCCAAGACTAGCAAGGGCAAAACACAGTCTTTTATTGACTTCAGAGCTTCTTCCATTAAATTCCCTGCTTTTTCAGCCTCCAAAGCAATCACAGGCTGAAGGCACCCTCCTGGATTTTATTTTGCAGTATTATGAGCCCCTCTTCCTTACATAAGGAGCATCAGAGGGGCTGGGATCCTTCTTGAGGCAAGGAGGCACATTACTAGCAGGCTGCCTGACAACAGGGGAAATTGCTTTTTCTTTTTGAACCATACAGCGAAGGGGCAGGCTCAGCCAGTGCAGAAGCTTTTGCAGAGCCTCCGGGAAGAAGAGGAAAAACACTTCATGCTCCTTGCCAAGACGTTTTAGATGCTAAGTGGGGCAGCAGCAAACCTGAACCAAGCAACTAAAGCCCTCACAAGCCAGCCATGTAAACAAGGAAAACAACCCTTCAGGAACAGATTTTTTCAAACAATCCATAGCAAAATGAGCAAATGCACATTGTTACAAATAGCATCTCCTCTTATCATATGTAAACCAGAGATGCTGCTGTTTAAGGATGAAAAAAATTGGCTCTCGTGAGCACAACATCCAGTGCTTCAAAATCTGCTAAATTACTAACGCATCGTCTACGTTTTGCAACAAAGGTATGCACTCAGCTTTATCACACACAACTCAAGTGAGCAGATCCAGCACACTTTAAATTATTTTGAGCAGATCTGGCACAGCTGTTTTGCAGTTCAAAAGAAGCTGCCACAGCATCCATAGAAGATCTGCAATCGCTCACTCCAGTGTCCTGGGCACAGAGATACTGTGGACACAGTATGAAGTCAGCACAAGCATCTCATAACTCTTGTTGACATTATGACAGCTCCCAAGGCCAACAGCCAAACACTGTAACTCCGACTTGTGTTGCTCACAGGCTAAAGAAACATAGTGTCACTCTGAGGGCAAGGGCATTTTTCCATTTTCTTGCATAGATGATTTTACATATAAAAATTAACATTAAACATCTGACTAAAACTGGTAGGAGAACACCGTATTTTATCTGGAGAAATAGAGAGTTGTAGCATCTACCATGGCTAAAATCCAAAGTAACATCAAAGCACTCTTGTATCCAGGGCAGTGGAAAAAGATCCATCAGCATTCAAGACACAAGACTGCCAAAGCTCCTGCCTACCAATTACTATACAGAAAGTTTGTTGTATGGTGCATAAGACCCACACAAGTCCTCATCTCTAACTCTGAAGAATTAAGAGGGCAACAAGGAATGAGAGTGCTGCTATACTTAATGAACTAAATACTAATAATTTTAACACTATTTTGTTGTTTCATCATGTAGCAGCTAAGCACTTTGGAAAATGAGATGTAAGTGGATATGTAATGCTACAGCGATAGCTGCTTACAGCGGGGTCATTAGATAAATACAAACACTGTTACAACAGCTGTATTCAATTTTGTATATACAGAGGTCATTAATAAGTAAGATTCAACAATGATAATAATCCTTGAAAACAAATTAACCGGTTGATTTTCTTCTTACTGAATCCACATATTTCTCATTTGTTCTGGCCGGCAGCATAGCAACCTATTTAAGTTAAGAGTGGCTTGCTTGCTTTGTCAGAGCTGTTGTCCAGATGTCTAAACACATATATCATTACATAAATTACAAGTTTAAAATCAAAGTGTTTCTTAACATCAGAGTGTAAATTCATAGAATATGGGGCATCGGGTGGTGACAGTGTTGGTTTTTTGGGAGTTTTGTTCGGCTGGCTGGTGTTTTTGAGTTTTGGGGGTTTTTTGCTTGACTTGAAATAAAATGTTACATAAAGAAGACAGACATTCAAACACTGAAAGTCCACATCAACATGCTGAGTTTATTACAGAACAGCTCGCTGGAAATTATCGGGTACTAATCTTTTAATACTGCAGCTGATCCTTGGTCAACCTGTTACAAGAGCAAATTGCCATTCCCAGCTGTGCCACACTATAAGAGGATAAACATCAGAGTGGCCCTTAGGAACAACCTATTTCAAGAATATCTCCTCAATCTTTTACAGCTAATCAGAGAGACATTAACAGAAGGAAAGCTGCCAGAAGGGAACGTATGTAAATATCAACCCAATTGGATGCAGTAAGGCACTGACTACATTTTTTTCTTTAAGATATTGAAAACTCACTATTAGAAGGCTGCAGAATTAAGACTCAGGGATTTAACACAAAAAAAAAAATATGGGCCTAAGTACTTAGGAGAGTCTCTTTTCTCTCATTGCAATAAAGCCACAGTGGAGTTCAGGGGGGAGTTATGTACCTTAGTGCTCAGCCTATTTCAAGGAAAACTTGGTGGACTCCCACATGAGAAGTTGCAGCCAACCAGAGCATGACACACATTTGGGAACCTAAATATCTCTGGATCTTACCAGCTGCTACATAAGATAAATTTCCACTGAAACAAGTTGTGCTCAGCACTTTTTCACGCTCAGCAGCTTCTTATCCCACAAATGCATTTTCTCTTTCAGTTTCTACAATTTTCATTTTCATTTGCACTTACTCTACCTGTGCTTCCTTCACAATTTCAAGATGACTGCTCTAAGTCATGACTGAACAAGAACCCCCTCTGCACTCACAGAAAGTCTTGTCTAAAAATAGGCTATCAGCATTTGTAAGCTTTTTTAAGGCAGAAATACTTATTTACTGTTTGCTCAACACCTAAAGATTGGGACCTCCAATCTATCTAAGGTCTTTGGCCACTCCTGCTGCATCAACATTACATAATGATTTAAAAATCCTTTTGCTTTCTGTTGCATATGGAAAAATGTATTCATATTACTTGTCAAATGTCAGATGACTAAACATCACTTCTTTCTATCATCCCCACCCCATTTCAAGATGACAGTATACAGTAACTGCAGAATCACACTGTTTATTTAATATACTACAAGATGGCAAATAACCTCCTTCATCTCCCAAAACATTTATGAGGATAAACAAAGGCTTCTGGAGAAAACTGTTTTATTGTTGTCTTTCCAATAATTACAGAAATATGGACTGGACGATTTTTAATACTGATAAAACCTAGCATACAGGCAGGGCCAGGCTCTGCGAAAGCCATCCTGATGCTTCTACACTCTAACCCATTCTTCTGGGTGAAAATGTTAGAGGAAGGAAAAGATATTTCTCCACAAATAACCACTCCCCAAGGCAGCACCCATCCCATGGTGTGGGCAGGAAGGGCTGTGTTCCCTGCCTGCTCCCTCCCCATCACAAACAGTTCAGTCGCATCCACACGGCGTGACCCAGGCTGGTGAGCAGCTGACTCTCCAACTACTGCTCCTGAGTGTTAATTGCTCTCTCTCTGGTCTTGCTTTACATAGTGTTAGTACTCACACTGTCGGTTCCTGCTGGAATTACAGCCTGAAATGAAAGAGGCGGGGGAGGCAAAATGGCTTGACAGTTGACTACTGAAAACTGGGGAGTGGTGTTAATCACTGAAAATATGAGAGTATATGAGAACTGCTAATAAAACAGGTAGCTGAATATAATTTATCCATATTTTCCATTACTTATGCCAGAGCTAGATTTAAAAGCTGGCAATAAAGAACAATTCTCCTTACCAGTTTTACGAGCTCTTCCTTTGCACACGTGCCTGCTACAGCACAGAGCAAAGGGCTTCACATCTCAGGACAGACGGGTATTATATGCCTTTTTTTTGCCCCCCACTCTTTAACTCCTTCAACAAAAATGGTAGCTTCATCTTTGGCCTTCTACCTGCATGGGGAATATTTAGCCAACCCTCATAAAATGAGTCCAGTTTGAAAGCAGCCAACATCACAAAATAATTTGAGCCATGCAGACAGCCCTTCACATCAAAAGCGTGTGTCCTTCTGCTGATGCTGCCAGAATCACCGGAAAGGCCTCTCCAAACCCACAGAAATTACTTCCCTTTCATGCCAGTGCTTCTCTGTGTGCAGGAGGAAGGATGGTCTTGTGGCTCACAGAGACTTGGCTGTCAGCATGTGTGACTTCTATTCCTGGTGGTCACCAACTTCTCTTGTGACTTTGGGAAAGTTATCAAACTTCTCCACCCACCAAAATGTCTGTCTGCTATACAACACAACAGTTCAATTTTGATCTTTAATGGAAATACCTTAGGAAAATTTAATGGCTTGGCATAACAGGAAGCAGTGTAAGAGTTAAAAATATTGTTATTTTCATGGTGCTATTATTTAGTGGCATTTCAGTTCTCCCTGAGTAAAATTTCCATCAGATGTATAGTGTCTTTATCTCTGAATATTGTCTCTACAGTGTCAAGACCCAGAGAGGTAACTATTTAAATATACCTACCTTTCTGCACCTGAGGGAGGAATGTGGCAAGTACAACCGAAGAAAGCACATCTTAAACTCACTCCCACTTCATCTTCATAGTTACAGTAATTTTCAAGAATAAAGACAGCAATGCTGTTTATATGTATTTCTTGTAAATCCCTCCCCAGGCAACTGCTATCAGATCAATATTCCACATCAAACAGTTACTGAAAGTTTTCAATGTCTGCCTCATTTAATTGTAATTAGATGTATTTCCAGACCCCACTAGCACAGTGCAGTGTGATAGGTGTCCACCTGAGTGACACAACTCACATGGCGCAAAGGAAGGAGCAGCTATATTGGTACACATCTTTTTACTCCTAATTCCCAGCAATAACATGGATTTTGACACAAAACCAAACAGCGTGCAGGACCTTTGTGATGCTGCTCTCCTGCAAAGCTGGCTGGAAAGATGACACACAAGGAGGTGGCACACTGGACACATTTTGAAATATTTTCTGCAGGTTAGAAGCAATTTTTTTCAAAAAAGTTTGAATTCCACAAATAGGCAGAGGCATCAGGGAGGCTTCCACTGACAGACTTCAAACACTCTATATTTGATATAAAGCTGAAGGCAGGTGCTTTGTGAACCAGGTGTAAATCAATTTCTTCAATCTTGACATTAAAGAAAAAAATGTTACCTTATGTAAATAACCAGGCAACCTTGAACTGGAACTTGCAATTAATGTCAGAGCTCATGTTCTCATCCTGACTCAACAAAACAAATTTCAGGTGGCTCATCTGAACACAGAGACTGAAATAAACTCAGTCTGAAACAGAGGTAAAAAAAAAAAGTTAGAGATATAATTTCTTTTCCTCACATCATACATGTTTCTCTTCAGGTCTGGGGCTGCCTAGCTTAAAGGCTGCTATAACAATGTAAGAAGTGATGTCATCCCAGGGAATTTTTTTTCATCAAAAAATACTGTATTGATCACCATTATCTATGACTTGCCACTCAGTTTTAAAAACAGTTCGTATTAAATTAGTCTACTGAGCACTGGATTACAGGTGTCTTTTCACATTTTAATTTCTCAGATAGAAGCAAAGTGAAAATTGCCATCTAAAACATTCTGCTACTTTGTATTATTCACAACTTTCTACCGAGATTATTCCAGGTCTGTTGCAGAAATAGTAGTTCTGGTTTTGTTCGTGGAGATCCTGTGCAGACGTTTTGCTCCTGCAAGGCCACTGCACACAGAATTATCTGGAAATGCTTTGTGCACTGTGAGTACGCTGGGTGTGCATGAGGAGGTCAATAGATTTTGTGCTCCACACTACCATCACTAAATATTGATGCAATTAGGGTACTTCTCCAACTATGAATAAGCTACTCAGGTCTGCTTCTCTGAAATTGTAACACAGTTACAACATTGTTTTGTTGGTTAGTATTTCCTAAGCAATAGCCAAGTGTGCACACAGTTTTGTGTTCTCCTTTCATACTATGATTGGAATGGCAAGTCAAACTCTCCTGTTGACTGAAAATATGGATTACATAAAAATGAAGTTCTTTCTCACCCAAACTGGTACTAAAAGCACTGCTTTCAAGCCAGTCACTCCCTCCAGTGAAAACTGGTTTGTTCAGAACCTATTTGATAATTTTCCTGTAGCATCTTTGTCAGAAGAGCCAGCTCTGTGAAGAAAAAAATAATGGAAGCTCTTAATGGGATCAAGCTGTTAATTTTCATTGTCTTAACTCCCAGAAGCTCCAAGAGCCAACATGGAGACTACAAGAGAAACTGAGCTTTCAGAACTGATTTCAGTGCAGCAGTATGAGCTGCATCACGAAGGAGTAGAGCTGTTTTCATTACACAGTTTGAGATGTTACAGGGACTTTCCTTGTGTGGAGGTCAAGTTGAAAATCAGAACCAGTAGTGATTAATCTTTTTCCTCCACATGCATTAAATTCCTTGTCAACAACACCTGTTTTTCTCAGATCCTCATTCCAGAGGGTCACATATACTACACAGAGCATGAACATACAAAGCTGCTGCACGTGTCTTTATCCCACCCAAACTGTAGGCTCATTAGTACTGTCCTGAGGGAAACAGTTCTATTTTTATCATTTGTCCAGCTATTTTTGATCATTTGAAAAACTTCCCAAGAAATGTCACAATCTCCTGCTGTTTACTGATTAAATTAACTGAATATTAAACATAGTATTTAAAGTGTGATCAAAGGGGGTGTTCAAGCTCCTCCTCTTTACCTCCCCACTACAGCTAATAAAATCCAGCAAATTAAAACGCACAAACTCAATTATTGTGAACAGAAATGGATAATGAATTCTCCTACTTTACAGCCAGCTAAAGAAAAATGAAAACAAAATGTTCCCCCCTCTTACAAAGATAGAGTGTAGTCACAAGAATATAGCAAGGAAGGAGAAGTTTGTCTGCCAGACATTCCTAAGGAGTGTGTCCAAATAATTAGGTGTAAGGAGCACATTTGAATACAGTCTGAGAACACTCTGATTTTTTTGCTTGAAGTTCTCAATAACTAAAAATTGCATTAATTAACACCTGAGGGAATATTCATGCATTTTTCATACACAAAAACAATCTGCATGGAAATGCCATCCAGAATCTCCCCAAGTGACTCAATCTGACTAGAGCCAGTCTGTAAAGAAAGGACTTTTCAGCCCTTGGACTCACCCCCAGAGAGAGCACACTGCAGGCATGAGGGAAAAGGAGTTTTAGTTGACTTAGGTTACATTGATTCATGAGGCCAGTGCCTACTGAAGGACAAGCCAGCTGCTGAACACATTCTGCTTTAGCATAACATCTTTTCCCAAGGTCCCTAGTAAGTTTCAAAAAAAGGTGAATAAAAATTGCCTATTTCACTAGAAAGGGAAAACATCTGACATGTTCTTAGAAAATAAGCTGTGAGAAATGATCAGGAGATAAGCAGTTTAAATAAAAACATTGAAATGCCTGTATGTACACAGATACAAGAGAAAGGCTGCTTTATCCTCTCAGCTTTGATATCTGCTGGCAGATGTTAATTTTCTGTCTCTTAGAATGAGCACTTTTTAAAGGAGATTGACTATAGAACCAAACAGAAATTAAGAATAAGATGTTAGTCAAAATGCCGCACATTTTTACATCTCTTGTTCATGTCTCCATCACACACTTCTTATTTTTCTAATAGGACTTTAAGACCTTACACTTTATATTTAGCTACTGACATATAACTGCAAACTGAGGTTCAACAACATGAGCTATGAGTTTAATCATGAACACTGTGTATTTCCTCACTTTGCCAGTTTAAGACAACTTAATGAAATATTTATTACTGATTTAAACTCTTAAAGCTGAACTGCATTTACGTCTTAATTCTATAATCATCTGGTGACGCATCAAAATATGCAATCCCTATAAATAGAAAAAACCTCCAAAACACTCTCTGGCAGATCAATAGCTTTAAAGGTATAACTGACAAAAAGTAAAATCCCCTTACAAACTGTTTTTTGGTATTTTGTACTGAATTGATCACTGTCTATGTCCATTAAGCACCAATCCCTTCTGATAAGATCCCAAGTACATGCAGAACACCTCAATCCCATATATGTGACTTCACAAATGCCTCAAAAAAATGGGAGAGTGGGTAGCTGCCTATTGTAGCAGCATGCAATGGGGGACAAAGTGCTTCAAGAATACAAGTTAATAACCTTTATTCCCATGCTGGCTACTGAAACCTCTAAGAAGATTCTTGAACTTTGACCTCTGGAAAACAGTGCTAACTGTGAGGAAGCAGCTCATGCTCTAGACCTATTCCAACCCTAATGTCCTGCTGAGGATCTGGGACAGCGCTCCTGTGGAAAGTTTGGTGCATGGGGGAATGCTTTTTCCAGGACATCCTCTCTCTAAGGAGGCACTTGAATGATTTTCATACAAGCAGTTAAAAGCCATCAAGTCACTAAGAACTTCAAAACTGATGCTTACTTAGGGAGGACATGACAGGTAGCTTCCCCCTTCTGCAAAGCACCTTATGGAGAGAACCACAGAAAGGCTTTTGTTGAATTTGGGTCATTTTTGAAGTAAGGCCCATTCTCAACAAGTGCATTCCTGTGTTTATACTTCAAGTATGAATAAGATATATTTGAAGGTTAAATAAAAAGCCTGTAATTTCAAGTTTCAAGTAGTTCCACAGAAAAATAACCACTTTTGGGGATTGCAATAGATGCTTTGAGCATTGGCCTTTTACCACCCAGCTTTCATGGTGAACTCCAGCCCTTGTGTCTTTACTTGGAGTAAACCACCTGAAAGTCAACTTCTGGCATCTGGGAAACTTTCAGAACTTTGGGGATCTTAGATGCTATTGGACTTGTTTCTTGTAGCACAATGGGAAATTAAAGGAGATGAACATACAGAATGACTAAAGAGGATTAATGCAACTAGCGAGAATGAAACATCCAATTATTTGTTTAAAGTTTCTCATGAGAAATGACTGTGGTCAGACGGAGCATCAGTTTTCAGCCTGGAATGCTTATTTGAGCCTTTGCATTTGCCTACATACATCACTTAGGCTCGAGACTGTTTACCTCAGGCATCCCAGGTGCTCAAACTCCAGCAAAAAATGGCAATAGAATCAAGATTCTGAGGGTGAAATAGGCTGTCCTGCTGACTGCTAAAAGGTGATCAAAAACCTTTTGTCTTTGTGCGTATTGCAGTCCTAAGTGACCTACAGCAGTAAAGGACTGTCTGTGATACATGTTTCCATAGATTTGATTTATTCTATTTTTAATTAGTGTCTCAAGCAATAGGAATCCCTTGGGGAGATTTCTGCACTGTCAGGAAAAAATTGCTGACCTTCAGACTCAGGTTTCATTGCTCACTTCGTTCCCTCACTCCCTCCCCTCATGCTCACTTCTCACCTCGGCCATACAGCCCTCTGCACGCCCAGAGCCTGACGACGGCAGAGAACCGCAGAGCGAGACATGTCGCGACTCCAGTCCTTCCTGCGGATCACTCACAATCAGCTTCCCAGCCAGCTTCCCACCCGCATCCTCCCCAGCCCTTCCGTGAGGGAGCTGGGTCCGACGGGGGCGGCGCGTGCGCCCCCTGCCGGGCCGCGCGGGAGCTCCAGCCGGCGCCGGGCAGGGCAGCAACCGAAGGGAAAAACAAGGGGAAAAACAAGGGGAAAAACAAGGGGAAAAACAAGGGGGAAAACAAGGGGGAAAACAAGGGGGAAAACAAGGGGGAAAACAAGGGGGAAAACAAGGGGAAAAACAAGGGGAAAAACAAGGGGAAAAACAAGGGGAAAAACAAGGAAAAGGAGCCGAGAAGCGGCTACAACCCGCGCGGACG
>NW_008237239.1:5244181-5272012 GCF_000691975.1 Corvus brachyrhynchos | reverse complement strand
GCGCTTCCCGCCCCAGCACTGCCTGGCTCCTGCGTGGAAAGCCCTGCGCAAAACCCTAATATTATTATTTGCAGTTCGGAGAGCACAAGACCCCCTCAATCCACGTGTATTCTCCAAGAGCCGAGAGGATTTCCAGTGGGAGAAGGCAGTTAAAACACTGGGCCTTGTAGTTTGGCACTTTTCTTCTTCTTTAAAACCAGAATTTACCACTGCAGCTCAGTGGGTTCTCAGTGTTCTCCCAGAGAAAGAGATACACTCTTTACTGGCAGTGTTAGGAGTATTAGGGTGCAAAACATTACTGCCAATTAAAAATAAACTAGGAGAAAAGGATAAAAACAATAATCAAGCAGGAAGCCAAATTTCTTTTTAGATGAAAGACTGTCTGTAAGATTAATATGAATTTATCCCAGCAGGCAGCCTTGGCAGTCAACTTTTTTAGAATGTGATTGCTTTCCTGCTTCCATTAAGGTTTCTTCTCACACTGTAGTATTATCTTAATCATCAAACCAACAGAAAAATCCCTGCCAATAAAGTGCATGATACTTTAACAAGCACTGCTGTAGGCCAAGGGCTTAATTTTTAATCAGAATATTATTTGTATCATAACACAACCCGAGGCTACACTGAACCATCACACCATGATGTTAGTCCCAGGGAGCTTAACAGCTACAAGACAGGAAAACACCAGGACCAGAGATGCTGAGAAAGGACATACGTAAGATCAGTAGTAGAACCGAAATGAAAATCTCCATCTGCAAGACACTCTTATCTACAGGATCATGCTGTTTCCCATCAAAATGTCAAACTGTGGAAATGATGAGTGCCATTAGACTACAGCCCAGCAAATGCCTCACAGCAAGATACGGACAGTGAGTACAAGTCTGCAGGAACAAGTGAGAATACTGAGTAAAACTTTTCCTTTATCCCTTTTATCTCTAGGGTAGAGAAGGCAACTGGAGAAGCAAACTAAAATCAGATACTCCTTAAGGGACCAGTGAGCAATATTTGATGTCTAAGCCAAATTAACTTCAAGGGGATGGCAGTGTCGTGACTGATTCAGAAGTGCTTCTACTCCAGCTCCAATTCCCTGTGGAGAAATGCAACACCACACTCTCATCTTTTTTTCTGCTGTGCAGCATCTGCCAAACTCTGGCTGATTGGCAAAAGAAAAATTAAACATTTATGCAGCAGATGGATCAGATGTGTGCACTGTCACTCATTCATTAGCACAGACACTTAATGAGGATAGGTTACATATTGCTGCCACCCCAGAGGCAGAAGGCTTTATATGAGCAAGTCATGGAGTTTTGGGGAGTTCAGGAATTTTCCACTCACATAGTGCAACCTTTTCCTAACCCATAAAGAATAATTTCAGTACTTCTGTTATGAACAAGATAACTGTGGTGATGGATGATTCAGAATTTTACATCCTTCCTCATCACCACGAAAATTTGCAATTATATCTCAATCCTTCTTACCTACTGAAACTTTTGCAAATCTGTCCAGCTAGTGAGAAATAAGAAGCAACAAACTTGGGAAAGGAATTCTAAAATGTAGTTCTTTCCTGTATACTGCAAGCAATCTTTGAGCTGACAGTAAAAACCTTTACATTTGAGATATATACAGAATCTGAATTGCTACCTTTAGTATCTATTGTGCAAAGGTGACACTTTTCACATGCATCTATTTTCAGAAGGATGGCTTCAGAGCTATTGCCAGGATTGAGACACTAATCTGTACCACCAAGATTACTCAGAAATCCTATTTGTAAACCAAGTCCTATTAAAACACCCCAGCCTCTCAACTTCTCCTTTAGTCAATTATTGCCCAGCCCCAACTATTTGAAAGGCTTGCTTAGGTTTACACTGGAAGGAATGAATGTGACAGACACACACCGAAGCAATTTAATGAAGCTAATTGGCCTGCAGTTATCAGAGGAGGCCATAAAAGAAGTGCTAAGAATGTGGACTTAAAAATCCATGAAGCTATGCTATGTTAACCTAGTAGGGTTAGATGGAGCAAACATACAGAAGTCCCCAGTAAAAGTGGTATCAATGCAATGAATGGAACTGCTGGAAGGTGCAGAGGCTGTTGCATCTACACAGCAAGCCAGTTAAAGTTAAGGAATATTTTTAATTAGGGAAAGCAAAATGGCCTCATTACCAAACAGCATCGCACATGGTACCGAGGCATGGGGAATCCAGCTGCAAGGACACGCCACCACAGAGACCTGTTGCTAGGGCCAGCAGCAATTCAGTAGTTCCCTTCCAACAGATTCCATGGTTCTGTGATAAAAACATGGCTTAGCTGGGCTTATCCTGCACTGTTATAAACTGCTTTTCCTTTGCTGTGAAGATAACTGCAAGGAATGAACTCGAACGTTGAGCCTGAACAGCCTTCCCCCTCACAAATGGGTGTTACAACACGACAGTAGATGGCACTGCTCGAATGCAGTCCCAGCCTGCACGTTTCCCACAAACACGGCCCAGAGGAGAGGGGCTGGTAAGGCTGGATGAAGACAAAGTTCATGCACCACAAGTTTGTAACAATTAAAACCCATGGCATTTCCTTTAGGGAGAGTGCAAGCACTTCCATATCAGAGCGTCAGCAAGAGCTACAGTCCAGGTCAAATATGTTAACAAAAGGTTTAAGGTTAAAATGGCAGGAGAACCCATGCAAAAGCTCATCTACTGTACTCCCACCTTGCAAGCGAATGGCTTTTGCCAACACCTACTCCAAGGGGATGGGCACTAGATACTCCAGTTCACATGAGCCTAGAGAGGACAAACCGTTCTGGATTTTAGCGTGAGTACCACCGACACATTTTTTAAGAGAGTCTACTTCTCAATCTCCTACTTTCATCTTTGAAGGGGGAAGCTCTGCAGGGACAGCAGTTTCGGGGCTCCAAGAGTGTTCAAGTGAAAGACCATTCTGGAAGCTGTTCCAGCCACTGCACAAAGGAGATGCACAAACTTGGTGCAGAGAAGAAAAGGTTTTAGACAGGTATATACATAAATATATGTAAATGCATATGTAAATGTGTATACATGTGTATACACACTATGGGTGTTTTCTAATACACAGTACAAAACAGACTTCTTTGTTAGCCCTTTAGCAAAGCAGATGCAATGTGTAAGAGTTCAGGTGCACAATACTCAAGCATTTATTTAGTTGCCAAAACACAGACAATTTTTACCCTGGGCAAATCTTGACCCCCCCCCCCCCAAAAAAAAAAAAAATATTTCTAGACATTTTCAGACACCAAGAGGGCTTAGAAGCTAGACCTAAGTTATACAGCAAGACTGTCAATATTCCAAAATCCCTGTGTGTTAAACATCCAGTTCTTATAAATTATGTTCTCCACAACATACAGTTTAGGATCAGGATCTTGCTTTAATTTAAATCCTAAAAGCTGTTCCCAAGACAACTCTGACATCAGAAGGGGAAAGCATTTAAAAACCACACTTCCTTACACAGCAAATAGCCTGCAGGTTAAGACATCCTTGATATTTTAGTCATTTACATGTGCTAATACCAGATACTGCAACAGACTTCTTGCTGTACCTTATTCAACCATTTCATATCAGAAAGGCACGAAGAGAAAGCTGCCAATACATCCTGCGCATGCCAGCAAGTGCAGCCAGCTCAGAGGTGTGAAGCAAGGCAGGAAAGGACAGAAGTCACCTCAGCCTGGGCCTCTGAAGGCTAATTTGGGCACCAGGCAGGCCCACACCTAGTCTTACCTGGGAGTGCTGGGCACCAGGCATTCTTTAGCAGAAAGGAAAGCTGCCAAGGGGGTTTGAGCAGACAGAGTTCACCTTTCCACTAGCAGGTGTGCCAGGCACCTTGGGCTGAGGCTGGTGCTGATGCCTTTTCCTGTCTTAAAATTAAGACTCAAACACAGTTAGAGGGAAAAAAGGGATTTTACCTTGGTGTTTATTTTAAGGATCTTTAGGTGCACACATCCAGGTCAAATGCACCGAAATGCACACCACAATGCACACCCCCAAAAGATCTGGTATAACATTATAGGTCTTACTAATTAGCATATCTATCAAAGATCCCCCAATGAGAGGCTTGAATGAGCCCCCCTCCCCAAGGAACCTTCCCCTGGATGGTTCTATCTTAGTTTACAGAATGTTCTGGAGAGGACCTTGGGGTCTGGGACATACTATCTTCTACTTACAAAGCCTCTAGAATGTTTAGTCTCTTAGCTGAACAAACAAGTCCAAGAATGTAGGCAAAAGCACTAAGAATACAGAAGTTGTAAAAAGGTATAACAGAGGTATAAAAGAAAAGGCAAAAAATCTTCATGGCATCAGTGCCACCGTAAGAAATGCCACTGCTGCAGCAGGCATATCCTGCCAGGAAGCCCACCAGAGTCAAGAGGGGAAGACGCACACTGGCAGCACTATATTAGATTTTATTCCATTTCTGCAGTGTTTTCTAGTGTTAATGGTACTGAATAGCTGTCACACCCCACATACATCTTGAAGGGAAAACAAATAAGCTTTCCCTTTCCCTTCTGGGCTCTTCTTGTAGAGCATTTCCAGTTAAAAGCATTCTTGCCTCAAGTCAAATTGAATGTCAAATTGTTCACTAAGTCAGGAATCATACACTGTGCATCTACCTCTTCCATTACTTAAAAGAAAACTTCTAAATCTTATGTTACAATAACTGTACTTGCAGCAATCAGAGACAAGAAAATTCCCTAATTTGTTTACAATTATCTTTAACATTTGAAGGATTGGTGTGAAAAACTCAAAAGGAATTGTCAGAGCTGGCTGCTAACAAGCATAGCCATGCTACACATGCAGAGTAAATTAAGTCAATTACCTTGAAAAGATTTTATATTGATCCTTTGACTAACAAGTAAGATTAACAACAAAGCAAGATCAGCAGTAATAGAAGCAAGTATGTTCATCCTGATTATTAAAGAGTTCTGTCACACAACATACACAGAAGCAAATCATTGTGTAATACTCTTCAGTGAATGAGCAAAAATAATAAACATGTGGTATTCCGTTAAGCAATGAGACAGTTTTAAACAGGATGACAATCAACTTATCTCAAACTATGTTTTCAAGCATCAGTGTAATACCAAAGTACAGTCTAGTCTGAAACTTATTTTTAGATCTATTGCCTCCATTTTTTTACATTGAGTATTATGCATCTAATGCAGCAAAGAAGTGTCATCTATGGGACCATGAAAAAAACACATCAGCACACTCTAGCCAGATAAGTAAACAAAGATTTATTAGAAACTGGTAGTTTTATAGAGCTAGAAAGGTAAACATACATTTAAGAGACAAAGAATACACAACTGAACACAGTCATCATCAAGGCACAATGAAAAATCAAATCTGAAACAGCTCATCTTTTCAACATCTGAAAAGGTCACCATAATTTCAATACTCATAATGGCACTTGCACACTATAAACAAAATGGAACAAATCTAGAAGATGGAAACTGCTAAAGTCATCTTTACATCACATACACAATACATTTGCTCATTGGTCACAGTCAAACAAAATTATCAGCAACTGATCTCTCAAATCCCACAAAGGTACAAAAATATTGGCAAAAGCAAGAAACAGTCAGATCAGAAAGGCATTATACATATAAATTATTTGGATAGAAGGACTTTTTGGGTTTTGTTGTTTTTTTTTTTTAAAGTGCAAAGTCCAACGTTTCCCTAAAGGAAGGCCAAAATACAGCTAGAGCTGCCATTTTCTGAAATCTGATAAAACAACATTTTATAATACAGATTTTATGGAGTTATTATGTATCAGTTTATGGAGAACAAACACCAGCCATGGAAGCACTAAACACAAATTTAGTAATTGCTGTTTGAAAAATATGGCCCAAAGCATATGTAGAACAAGGGAGATTCAGGCAGTTATTTTTGCTTGCTTGTTTATTTGTCTACTTAAAAAAAAAAACCAACCAAAAAAACCATGCACCCCTCCCACCCTCCACCCCCCCAAAAAAATAAAGAATTAAAAAGAGGACCCTTAATGACCTTAACAGAATAAAGTTCTTCCTTCAGTAATCCCATTTCAAGAAGTGGTGTAAGAGCAGTTGCTCTTAGAAGGTCAAGGTAAGTATAATCTCGAATTTACCAAGATTAAGACACTACACATTACAAAAAGCAGAAAAAGCCTAATAAATGAGTTTGGTAATAATTGTTAATCTATTTCAGTGTTCAGGCCTGAAGGGAACTGTGTCCCCCTCCACATACACACACAAAAAAGGAAGTCACTTTGGAAGGACTCGTACATGGAAATACCTAACTTTCTGCTTTGAGGAAGTGCTGCTTTGTTTTTTGAGGAGGAGCTGTTTCTCAAGCACTAACAAGTCTGTGTGCATGCTTTGCTTGCTATATTAACATCAATCTGATGGGCACCTGAGGCCAGCACTGCCACTTGGTCACTTGGACAAAACAGTTCAGTATTTTATTATCCCAATTTCACAGTCACAGCCAGCATGCACAGAAGACTGATCTCGCGTGACAAACCTGTAAAAAACCTTTACATAATAATGCAATCCTCTACTGGCTGAAAGCACATGGTCTGTAGCCCTCTGAATAAGGGAAAGAATGGAGAGGCCAAAATGAGAAGCATTCCTCTTCCCAAGACAGCTATGAAGGGCTCTGCTATTGGCTGTACTACAATTACTACCAGCTTATACTGGATCCTCCACGTTTTTTTTAATTAGCAACTTGCACTTGTACAGAACAGATCTAAAATCCATGCTTCTTCTATTCCTTTGTATTATGAGCCTATAAAACATGCAGCTGTAACCCAAATTTTGCCATGGTTAGTGGTGCTGATATTTACAAGTGCAATGAAAAGCAGGTCCAGTGAAGCAAGTTACCAAAATTGCTGATTGTATTACAAAAATACCATGTAAACCCACTTGAGGTATTGCGATACCACAGAACAGCAGTTTCTCAGGCTCTTTAAATAACGAAAACCAAAAAAGGTTTGCCTGAAGATAAAGGTGATGGGCTATGTTTTAATGTGTTATTCCATCATTGTGTATATCCAAGATCCTATTTCTTATGAACTTAACATTCAGTGTTCAAAAATAACAAAAGTGCTCACTTCTAGGCATGCAAAATGTCACCTGTGAATTGCTTGAGTATAGGCAGCATGACAAAACAAAAAGTCACTTTCGTATATTCAGTATCAAGGCAGTATAAACTTCTCCTACCTTTGGTTTGATCCAAGACAAATACACATTTAGAAAGGACAAATTTAAAAAAACCCCAATGAGTAAAATATGCATGATTTCCTAAAAATAAAAACATACTGTTGATTTAAAGACAGTTTCTTGATTTTTTTTTTCAACTCAGTAACATTTTAAAGTGCAATATATGTATCTGTTTAGAAATGGTGAACTAAAATTTAAGAAAATTTCTTCCCACTTAAGGGCAAATGTGGAAGTTGCAGCATCTCTCTATAAAGATCTGTCTCTGATTGTGAGAGCAGATTACTTCAGAAAACATTACTGTTCTGGTGTTTCCAACGTTAGAAGCATCTCACCTTTTTCCTTCATTTCATGCTATTCCCAAATTCTGTTTCATTTTTTCATATACAACATAGCTGATGCTGACAGCTGGAAGCACTTTCATAAAATTAGGGGCTATGCCCCTATAAAGTCCTCGGAGTCCCTCTGTAGCAACAATTCGTTGAAAGAGACCAACCATGTTCAGCTGTGGAGCTCCTTCCACCGAGGCTAGAACAAAAAGATAATGTGTTATGTAGCACCTCTAGTAATGTTAAAAATCTTGAGCAAGCATCAAACACCTGGATCGTGAGCCTACTATCACAGGGCCACTGAAAAGAGATCTTTTAATCCCAGACATTTGGGAGATATCCATGCATCTAAATCCCATTGAAAAGCATTATCCACCTATGTTCCTTTGGAAATCTAGGCTCCCATCCTTAAGTCTGTGCAGAAACCTATCAAACAAAAATCTCAACTATGAAACTATCCTTAGGAAATGTCCTACAGAGCACACATCACTGTCTACCCTCACAGGACAATGCAAGCCCTGTCACTTAATCTCTAAAATTTAGAAAAGGCTCTAAAGTTTAGAAGAGTGCTTCCAGACTGTGACAGGGGCTGTGTCTGGTAGTCTTGTATGGAATGTGGCTCTCAGAATACACAAAGCACCAAGTGCTTGAAATGTTACTTTTTAATTTGAGTATGAAGAACAACAGTGTTGGGGGTAAGAGGGAGAAGGGATCAACATTAAGAAGAATTTTCCAGCTATGTCTTTGGTTTTTCCAAGTTGTTTTTTTTTTATTCCTACACCTCTGCTAGAGCTATCCCAAATGATACAATTTTAATGTGACCACACAGAAGCATTTTCAGTACAAGAGAACTCACCTTGAGCCTGCATGCGTGTTCTGATAAGAGCGAGAGGGTAACTGGCTAACTGCCCACATGTGCTGGAAACAGTGCCACACCCCAACAATACAAAAACACCTGGGTTAGCAGAGCTCGATGCATAATGTTCTAGCCACGTACTCTTTAAGAGCTGCCAAGGTATAAAATTAAACAGTAAGACAAGAGACCTGCATTTAAAAAGGTAAACAAATACTTCTTTATTCATAACAAATCCTAAAGGCTCAATCCTGAAAAGCACCAATTTCACTGGGCCAGTCCTACATGCTTGAAGTGCACAGGTAAACACCTTAGCACACAGAGAAGGACTTCAACCAGACTACAACAGTTAGTACCTAAAAGAGAAATCCTTAAAAGATCCAGCAGCAGGAACAGTGCCCATGCACCTGTAATACTTTGGGGAGAGGAGGAGGGAAACCCCACAGGGTACAACAAAAGCTCCCACAGCTGTGCACATCATCCCATGCAGAAACAAGGATGCAAACTGTAGAAATTTCATACAGCTTTAAAAATGTTTGTTCAAGCAGTTCTGATGATTACTAATGCACTGCCAAAAAAATATTTGTCTAGACTAGAAAAATAAATAGTCTGTGCATCTGAGTTATTTAACATACTTTGAAGCAACACATATAAGGTAGATAAAAGATTTTGATTGCTGGTGGGTGAAAGAGGTGCCAGTTTCTCTGGAAAGACAGCAGTGTTTCAAACTCTTCAGAAAAGCTGTGTCAGCCAGAAAGAATTCTGGTGACATGCAGAGACACACAAGCAATTCAGGTTAATATAATCCACTCATAAATCCAACAACTGGCAAAAAAATGTATAAACTATCATAAATGAAGGATAGGGACCATAATATGAATATCCTTTTAAAGGCCCATATTTCCTATAGAATGGGTATGCTCCAGTCTAACAGGGTTAGGTAAGTATGAAAGCCTGTTGTACTGCCAAGGTCTGTATAATCCTCTCTTAGTGCATTTCCTACTTGGTACTCTTGCATGGAAGGGCCCATCTGCCCAGGCACTCCTCAAGAGGGGCAAACAGAAACACTGGGGTCTAGTAACAGAAAGTCTCATTTGTCTTTTTAAAATTGAACCAGCTGTAATAGTACAATAATACAAATTCTAAAAAATATTTATGCTTTTTGTAAATTAATTAATGGCAGCTACATGCATTCAGTGATCTAAACTCACCTCATAAACAGCAAGGTCAATGCCAGCATAAGGAATTATACCCAAAATATTAGGAATATAACCTTTGTAGAAGGCCTTTGGACCTTCTCTTTTTAAAATCTTCTTAGCACAGTCAAACATCCCAGAATATTGCCCTGTTTTACCCACAGCCAATCTGGTCTTTAAAACCTAAAAGGAAAAAAATAGCCTTAATTACATACCTCTTTATTAATCTATGTTAGATACACAGTATATCTCTGCTTATTCAGTTGTCTAGAACTGCTCTGCACTTTGGTGTTCCAAATCTCCTTTGATTACTGGTAAGGCATTGTTAGCAGTAGGCTTCTTCGGGTTCTGTCCTTAGTGCAGAGCACCAGGCATTACCATACACTAGCTTACAAATTCTTAGCCTTTTTAAATTGCATTTCAGCTTTATTTTCTTGATTAAAACAGGCAGTTATTTGATCAACTTGAAGGTAACAGTATAGCCAATAGTCAATAGAAGTATTAGCTAAGGAACAATTGAGAGCACTAATATGCTAGCAGATGGCACTTCTGGTCTGGGAACACTAAAGCATATTAAGAAAATAATCTTTCAAAAAGTATGACACTTAGAGAGGTAGTTAAGGAATGTAAGGATTGCGTCTCACTACTGAAACCCAGTACCTGATTAATAATGCAAATAAATCTGTACTGCATCTTGGAACTAAGAAATTAGTAACAGCATCCAGAAGAAACCACAAAGGGAATTTCCTGAGCAACAATTTGGTCTACTTTAAAGCCTCTTAAGACTGCATCTTTCTCAGGCACTTGGCTTTTTGCTCTTACTCAGAAGCATCCTGAAAACACTTCTAGGACATTACCATACCTTTGTGAGGAAGACCAGAAGATATTATTGCAGAATAGTTCACCTGTCTCCACTGATCAGTGTAATCCAGACAATCTACATCATGTTTCAGTTATTCCCTAACTTAACCCATCTCTGTACTCAGGTCAGCTGGGATTCAGCCTCTGGAACAGCAAGGACGCTCTTTAAAGAGATCATGATCGCTGCAGCAATGAAAACAGTTCTATTCCTACTGAAATCCCCACCCATGAAAAAGCTACTTAGGTTACATTTGCCATTACTACCAAACTTGATGTAGGTATTGGTTTAGTCCCAGACCCAACACCTATTCCAACATGGATCTGCACAAGTGATGAACTTTCTGGAGAACCAGCAGTAAAGAAAGTACATCCTATTTCTGTGAAATGTTGTGCAATTGTTACACTACAGCAGTTAATGTATTAACACTAGTTAAATTGCAATGTGTAGTACCACCTACAGGTATGTCCTACAGGGGGAAGAGCAAATCCACCCAGTCTGAGCTGCAGCTGTTACATTCTTCCTTCACACTGTTGTCCTTATCAGACACAGCTTCCCATCATAACACAACAGAACTTCAATTCTGTCCAGACAAGAACACTCCTTGCTTATATATAGCAGGAAAAGGATTTATGCCCAATTCACAAAATTCTTGAATATGTACTGAACTTTAAATGCTCTTGGGAGATTTTTTTCCTGAACTAAGTTTCATTTAAATATTGTTTAAAAAAATATTATACAGCGAAATATATGGAAAAATTACAAGAATCAGTTAGAACACAGATGCTAAAATGCCTAGCACTGAAATTCTGAAAGGATGTCCAAGAGAGGAATTTTTACAATATTTTCAAGAGCAAAATGGGGTCTACTTTGGAAACAAAACAAACATTTTGCAGGCTCCAATGGAAGCAGATTTTCTTACCTCCATGGGATACTTACCTCCATGGGATAAATAGAAGTTTGTGCTGTTGCTCCAGCCAAAGAACCAGATACAAATCTTTCAACAGTGCCTAATTTGCCATCTTCCCTAGTGAGTATCTTCTTATACTGTACAGTTAAAACAGAAATAAACATACATGTTTTTTAGGTGCAGCAAGAGTTACTTTAAAAGGCAAGAGTACAGTACAAAATGTCTTTTCAAGCTTAGTTTTTCATGTATTTACAGTTAAATTTGTGAGCCCAAAAAGATTCTCCAGAACACAATAAACATTCCAGCCTGCAAGAATTCTTTAGATTAAATACCTCAATCACCCACAGTTCCATAGGTGTTCTGCAAACAGCCAGCAAAAGGGTACCTACACTAAGAACTCCAGAAAACAAAGAGGAACCAAACTCCCTTGCAGATCCAGTTGTCCAATCAAAGAATGAAAGATCAACTAGCAATTTCAGAGGCACTTTGAGAGCTGTACATACTGTGTCATTCCGAGAGTAAAGAATAATGTGCCCAAGGTTACTCTGTGGCACCAACATTTGCTGTTCAGTCTTGCAACACCCCCAAGTTTATCTGATATTTTGTTGCTTTTATCTCCCAGTTGATGTGCAGTATGCTCATTCAGTCTTACTTGAGGCACTAGCAAGCCCCAAGCCCTACAGAGGAAAAGTAAAGCTCATTTAAATACACCAGAATGGGAGTTCATTTTCCAAAGGAGGATTAGGCCTTAACATGATGCTTAAAGCTGATTCAGAGGTAAATATAACTCTGAAATCCAGGATGAGGGCATCATACATAGCACTGTGATATTTGACTTTAAATGAATCCCGTGTAAGTTCAGCTAGCATAAGTGAGAACTTCTTGCCTGCTGTCACTTTGAAGCAACAATCTACATATTAATGCAGGTCTCCATACAAAGCCATGCAGACTCAGGGCAGTTTAAAACATCTGACAGATATAATTAATTTGCACTGCTTATAAAACAACAGTAAAATCTGACTAATAGTAAGTATTCTATTCAGAATAAACTATTTTAAATCTGAAAGTCACTCAAATTACTATGACAAAATCCCCAACCATGACAAGAGCTCCTATATAATACAACAGTGCCAATAATGAACAGTGAGAGTGATTCAGGACTTTATTTAGAATTATTTTCATTCCTGATTTATCATCCTACCTGTTCATAAGCCCAGAACTTAATAGCTGTTTCAGGAGCTATTTTCACAACATTTACACCATTCCCCCTCCAAAGTGATCGGACACCACCTTCTTTCAACATTTGCTTAAAACCGCTGGCTATATTCATTTTGTTTGACTTTGAACCATGAACCTAAAAAAAAAACAAAACCAAAGTCACAGTAGACAACACTGTTCTGATTAGATTATAAAACTCATCAGTATTAAATTGATTAAATATATCAACTAGTGAAACCATATGCACTACTGAAAAGATCTTATTTTAGTGGCACAAGTACTGTAATATTTTGCTTACATTTTTTCCCACGTCTATAAAATACAATTCTTATGAATACAAAATATGGAAATTGTCAAAACACAGCCAGACCTCTTCAATTCACATACTAACCTTGGCCCTCAATTTCTTCCCAACAGATCTCTTAAAACTGAAGTGATACACTGGAAACCAAGAAATTCTTTAACATTGCACCTACCTGCATCATGACTTTAAGGCGATCTAAGGGTGCTGTACCTGTTCGAGAGACAGCACCAGCCACTCCTCCTGCCAGCAGCTGCTTCCACCACTGCCCAGTCTTTTTCTCTTCCTCCGTGAACTCATCTGGAACAGTCAAACTATCTCCTATATCCAATACCTTTATGAATCCAAAGCAAAGATGTGCAAATAACTATCTCACTCCATCACAAGTTTTATCCACAGTTCTAATTCCAAATTAATATACTACCTAAGAATGTGCAAATAAAGTGCTAGTTACAAATAAAAAATATCTCTAATTTACTTTCTATAATTAACTTGTTATGCATGGCTATTCAATGGAAAGCAACTTTAAGTGACTTCTATATAGATATTGAGCAGTAACACCACAGACCCACCATTTCAAAGACTGCACCATCATCATTAAAAATTACAACAAATTTCCTCCTTGAGTACGGCCCAAGCAAAGACATTCTGTCATTATCAGCAGTCCTTTAAAGTCAGCACTAAAGCTCAAATGCTTATATGTTGCAGCTAACCTTTCACCAGACAGCCTTGTGGGATTAGTTTGGTAATCTCCTAAGGTTGCTAACAAGAGATTTCTCTCACGGTAATTTATTCACACATATGTGGGATGTCTCCTTCCCCCACCCTCCCCAACATTTTAAAGCAGGGTTTTTACAGCTGATATATCACAATATTCTATTTCTGGTAATTGCTGTGTATTACCCTACAAAATGAAAAATTTGACTAATGCTTTATAGATTTTCTTACCATCAGTTATACTGAAAGGCACATTTAATTACTTTTCTCAGCTATAAAAATTTGGAATTTCACTAAGGAGGGCATGTTTGCATTGCCACTGCATTTGATCAAAAAACAACATTAATATAGGCTTTAATGATAAAACTAAGACATAACACTATGAAATCTCACATGTCACTTAAACAGTCTTTGCTCTTATGTGTAACTTATAATCACGATACATGAGAAAAAGTACACTGTAGATAATGCAAATCTGCTATTACACATAAATAAAACATACAAAAAGAATAAGAATGCATTAATAACTGATAAGTACTGACCAGAAAGTGTGTTAACTGATAAAACTTTTAAACTATCAGTAATTTTAACTGTAGACACTATATCCCTAATTTATGCTGCATTCTCTGTCTGTTAGTAGACAGAATACTGTCCTGGTCATTTGGAACAAAATTGCAGAAAGCAGACTATAAATATAGCCACTGGACAAAAAGGATAAGCACCAGCTATTCTGGATATTGAACACAGAACACATTAATTGGAAAATCCTTTCATCTTGCTCCCATTTGAGGTTTCAACATAAGGTGTCATCAGTTGCTCAACTACATGGAAACATCAAAAGATCGATCAAAACTCAAAATACAAATTCAATGTTCTAAGAGATATTATGCATATCTACCAGGGTTTAAACCTTGTGTGTACCGAGACCTAAATGTAACTAAGGAAAAAAAAGGTAAATTTGAGGGTGTTTATAACAGAAAGGCCACAGCTACCACAACAATTCTATGCCAATGCAGCTATCTGCCTGGAAGAGTCTGACAGCAATTAAAATTTTATAATAAAAACAGAATTGTAAGAGCTGTCTGTCAATGCCAGCCAGGCTGGGAGGTCTCACATCTGCTCTTATCTGAAAGACCAGCTGGGTTACCGTGTAGCTGGATTTTGCCTGCTGAGATAACTGGGTCATCAGCTGACTGCAACACTAAGATCACAGGAGACTCCCTCAGCTGTTTCTTGGGGGCAAGTAATGACATTCCATAAAGAAAAATACAGATCTTATGTTTAATAATAGTAAGGAGCATTTTATTAAAGCAGAGGTTTTTTCCACTAAGTAAGCTGGGACCAGGACTATTTGATCTCCTAGCAGTGCTTCAAGTGCTTTCTTCAGCAAACAGGGAACTAACTCCCTTTTGGCAAGCATTCCTGAACTGAGGTTGTACAGTGTCAAACACTCAAAGCTTTCAGATCTCATAAACTGTTTTTTATTATGGAAATGCTGACTAATCCCTGGAGATATAAATGGTCTCACTATATTCAAAGGTATCTAACCTTATTTCCTCCAATAATCTACAGGAAGGATATTTAGCAAACAGGATTACTGTTACTTACTTTATTACTGTTCTTAAAAATCAGTCTTAAAAAATCAGAATAGAGGTGTCAACAGCTCCATTCAATAAAAACTTAAAACATTTTTCTGCACAGTGGATAGCCTATTGCTGTAGATTCTGTATTCTTAAAATAAAATCTATGGCACGAAAGAGCACGACGTGCACAGAAAATCACCAGTAAAGACACCAGTGATTTTATGATAATTATAATGATACTATATAACTGCAAATACTAATTTCAACATAAGAAGCAAGTTAAAATGTCTATATAATTTGTTTCAACAAATGAAATCATACTTTAATGTGTGAAGAAAAATATTTAATATTGTGGTTATTACTCTTCTGTAGGATTTCTCCAAAAGAGAAAAAGGATTCCATTCTAAGAATTATTGATAATTATTTGCTAAGTTTAGCTGAAGTTCTTTGTTCAGAAGAAACTCATGACACAATCCTGCTTGTAAATGGGAGAGCATAAAGTGAAAAGGAAAACCAAACAATACAGATATGGTTGAAATACAAGTGTGAGGCTGTTATATTCAATAACACAAATTAATACAGCAGAGGTGAACTTAAGAGCTGCACTAGGTTAAAAGAGAAGTTGAACTTACAGTGGAATGTTTCCAATATCGAATTATTTCTTCAATGTCTGTAGCTGGATTAAACATAAAATGATCTCTCCACTCATTCCAATCTACTGTCATTGTCCCATCAGCATCAATACTGAAAAGAAATTGAACAAAACTATGTAAGGAAATAGCAATGGTGGGGGTTTGTTCTGGGTTTTTGCTTTTTCTTCCTCCTCCCCTCCCCCCTGCTTTTTTTTTAACTTGGATTATCACATCAATAACAACTGACTGTAAATTCCATACAGTGACTCCAAGGCTGAATCTGCCATGGCCTTTCAATACTATGCTTCTCCTACCCAAGTGCATCTGTCCTATTCCATCTAAAAACATAATACAGTGCTTCTTTCTACCAACAACATTTACAAAGAAATAAAGTAACATTTTCCTCCCAGAACCAGATGTTCCAATAGTAACTACCAACTTCAAAGTCATAATCCCATTTATCCCCTTCTCTGAAATAGAAAAATATAAAAACTAACAATACAAGGAAGATTAAACTGCTTCAAAAAATAGTAATTCCTGACCTCTGCAGGATCTTTTCTGCCTGTTTTTCTGAAATGTTTATACCCAATATCTTGAGGGACTGGACAACTTCTGAGGCTTCAATTTTTCCTTGAAACATTAAAATAAAGATGATAGATATTTAAAACACAAATCTTAATAAACTTAGCACCTTGGACCTCATTGTAACAGCTGAATAATTGCAAAGATGATTTAAAAAATCAATTTAAACACAGATGATATGTTTTGATTGTCTACTACAAGGATGAAGCAAATGGGATGCAAATGCAGTTAGTTAAAAACTGGTTTATCTTTAACAGCTAGAAACAGTCAGAAATTTCCTTACAGTTTCTCCATCTGGGGAACAAGGAGCCCCAGTTCAGTGTACTTGGAGAAAACAGAAAGAATAAAGACTATAATAATTTATTTTTTTGATCTATAGCAAACTTTAATTATGCAATTGTTAAGGAAAAGAAGTAAGGATTCCATATTCACAATTTTTGGTTCCAGTTCAGACAAAGAATATAAGTTAAAGTACTTTTAATGCACAGTTTCTTCAAACAATGTTTGAACAAATAAAATAAATCAAGGCATACCATCATTGTTTTTGTCCAGGCTCTTAAATGCCAGTTTCATCTTTTTTTCATGTTCTTTAAGATACTGCATAAATTCTTCAAAATCCAGCTGTCCATCCTGGTTAGTATCTCCAGCTTTAAAAATTTTCTATTGTGAGAAAAATGAGTATTTCACTTGTCCAAATTACAGCAGGTCACAAAGCATCATTTTGTTTTCAGAATTTAACACACTCAATATTTTCATAGAGAGAGAAAATACTTAGCAGTAAATACATATTTAAAAAAATGTTATTTGTTATTTATATAACTTTTCTGTGCAGAAATTTTAAGGTTTCTTACCAGCACTGGCAAGTTACACCTACAGGTATCAAATAATTTGTGGAGGAAGAGGTGGGGGACAGGAGAAAAACCTGACAGAGAACAAGTTTAAGCCTGTGAGTTTCCTGTATATGAAATTTGCCAGTAAAATAAACAAGCAGAACCTTGACAATCATCTTAATCAAGTGGTCTATTAATTATGAATTATAAAGGTGAAAAAAACAAACAGCAATTAACTATTTAAATGCTGACCAAAAAATTACAAAGATCTTGCTCCACTAGCACTTCCAGCCCTCAGCGTTAGAGGGAACACGGCTTTCTGCTTCAAACTGAAGCCCGGACTACAATTTTAAACAAACTTGTAACAAATACAAACACACTTATCTTCCTTTCTTGTATGTGCTTCCTAGGAACTGTCCACACATAGAAACACCTCCATGTAAAATTAACTACGCACTGAGTGCATGGTATGCAATTGCCAGGACTGCAGGGAACAAGTCTGAAACACAGCCCAGGCAGACACTTCTCCACCAACAAAGGGCCAGAAAACTTCACCATCTCTGTTAGAAAAGGGAAATCACAGCAGCCCCACAAGCAGCAGCCTGTAATTGCTGAGGCTCGTGCTCAAGGCAAAGCCTGGAGAAGCTCTGCAGGGTTTAGGAGCTTGAGCTTTACGCTGCAGCAAGGGCAGCTCTGGACACGGAGAGCCAAGGCCACAGCCACTGCCACCGCTCCTCATGCTGCCACAGCACTGCCGCCTCCTCTGGCAGGACCTGCAGGAAGCCAGCAGGGAAAACCAGCCCAGAACCCTGCTCTAGAACAGGAGATTTAAGGGGAAATTACGTCTTATCCCCTCCTTTGGACGTTGGTCCCTGTGGTTTCCCTCGATGTGTGAAATCGTAGGGGGGCAGCACTCAGTTCCAGACGGACACGAGACCACCCTGACAGCACAATCTCCTCACTAACTGCAGTTTCAGAGCACTCCAGGTTACGCGTAAAGCACACACCAAAAATTCTTCCAAGAATCTTCTATTTAGCAGACTGCCTTGCACAACTGTAGTTTCTGAATAAAGTAACTCTCAACAAGATTTGAATGGCTGTTCTAATCTGCAAAATCTGGTTTTAATTCTTTACTCCTCTTTAATTAGTAGAGGACCTCAAAAGACCAAAGTCCAACAAGTTCTAGGCTACAGAAACTAAACATAGAGGAAGCAGAAAACTGGTGAGTATATCTAGTATTTGGTGTCTGAAAAAGACTGAAGACATCTAAACACATTCATGTTGCCTCCTTTGTCTTTCCTATGCCTCTACAAAAAATAATGTGCTTTAAAATTTCATCTCAAAAACCTAACATTTATAAGATTATCGAGGATTTCTTAATGAAATGGAGGAAGATTATGTGGTACGCCACAGTGAAATGAGCAAATTATTTCCTTCCCATAATACAGCAAATTTTGCACAATAAAAATCAACTCAAGATACCACATATTCAGATAACTGTGATTTGGTATCAGCTTTGAAAAACAATGTTCTTAGTAAAGTCGTAAGTCCAGCTTGATTGTAATTTCTGTTAATAACCTGTCAACACAGATAGATACGCTCATCAATTCAGTTTCATGCCTCTGTCAATATGGTTAGTGCTGTTCAGAATTTCCCATAACAAAAAAAAGTTAGCTTACATTTATGGATATTTATGGATACAGTCCTGACCATGACCTTCTAACAAGCAATTAAGAAAGGCTAATAGATTAATCATTCAAAAAACTCTCCCCCCCCCCAACCTAACCAAACCCCACCATTAAAAACTAGTCTAGTCTGAAGAGTTCCCTCTCAAAGACCCTGCAATCCCAAGCCATCTTTTGCTCCACACATGGCACCTCATGCTGCAGGGTCTGAGTGTCCTGCTGGGCTCCCACACTCTCCTGAGAAGAGGTGACTTACATGGCACTTGTAATCACTCTGCATGAGTTCTACTCGACACAAATTGCTAGTGTTCCCTATTGCTATCTGAACTACACAAACCAAAAGGAAACAGAACAAGGAAAGTGTTGTTCTGTCTCACAGATATGACAAAACCTGAACTAAATTATAATTACAAAACCTCCACTGCTGAGGATGATGTGAGCCAAAGAAAACTGGAATTTCCAGAAGTTTAGAGAGCTGGTAATTTCTGTGTGTGAAGGCAGGCACCTTTCAGTTCATCTGCCAAAGATTTAGTGGATTTCACATTGCAACAATGAGAAAAGGGTAAGCACAAACATACTCTCCATTTCCTACTTTTGTTTTGACAGTTATTTTCCAGACTTCAAGCCAGTCTCAGCCACTCTCAGTGCAGCAAAACAAAAATGATAGAGAACAAAAACACATAGCACATGTGTCTTTCTCTCAGTACAAATCTAAAAGCTCATGCAAACAAAAGCCTATGCTGTCAGGGAATGTCATGAAATGAACTAATTGTGTGGGTGTTAAAGTTTCAGATTAAAATCAGTAACTTGCAAGGTTGTGGAACTAACAGGAACACTGAAAGAAGCTCATCTTCCACTTCATGGGCAGAAACTTCCTCCTGGGGCATTCCATACCCCATGGCCAGAGCCAGCAGGAAGACACCTACTGGATGCTGTAGGGAGCCTGGCACACTAAGTTCTAAGTACAAACTGCCCCTTCACAGCATCAAATAATAATTCAACTTGGAAGGAACCTCTGGAGTCCATTGAACACAACCCCAGCTCAGAGCCTATCTACTTAGATCAAATTAGATCAGGTTGTGGGGGACCACATCCAATTGAGTCTTGGACACCTTCAAGGAAGGAGATTCCACAGCCTCCACAAGCAAAACACTCCATCATTCAATCACTCCCCACTTCAGTTCAACAATGAATCCAACTCTGCTGTTCTGCATTTAATATACTACCAAATTTTGTATAATTACAGCCACTTGTCACTCTGCCAGTGCCTGGGTCACCAGCTTCTCAGATGGAGGAGAACTGGATGCATTTTAAAATAGGCATGCTTACAACAATAGAGCAGGAACCAACCAAGGTGCCAACACTCGCTTGTAAGTCCTGGGAAACAATGTTCAATATGCCTGCCACATAAAACCTGCCATTTCTTGTTACAGCCTTACTGTGGGATCACCTCACCTTTACAAAGGCCCAGACCCAAATGTTTATTTTTCAAGGCACACCATCTCTTTTCTCATTGTCTAAAAACTGTAACCCCAAGCAATAAGGAAAATTCACTGGATAAAATGAAATGGTGACCACATAAAGAATTGTTAATTACGACAGATTTAGGACAACAGTTTAGATGATGACATGAGCTAGTGATGTGTGCTTGCAGCCCAGAAAGCCAATCATATCCTGGGCTGCAGAAAAAGAACCATGACCAGCAGCTCAAGGGAGCTTCCATCCCTCTACTCTGCCCTTAGGAGATCCCACCTGGAGTACTGTGTCCAACTCTGGGGTCCTCAGCACAGGAAAGACACGGACCTGGTGCAGTGGGTCCTGAGGAGGCCACAGAGATGATCAAAGAGCAGGAGCACCTCTACTATGAGGTGCCTATGAGAAAAGGCTGGAGTTTTTCAGACTGAGGGAGAGAAGGCTCCAGGGAGGCCTTACTGCAGCCTTTTTGTACTTAAAGGGGCTTATAAAAGAGATGGGGACAAACTTTTTAGCAAGGCCTGTAGCAATAGGACAGGGAGTAATGGTTTTAAATGTAATGAGTGTCAACCTAGATTACACATAAGGAAGAAGTTTTTTACAATGAGGGTGGTAAAACACTGGCACAGGTTGCTCAGAGCGTAGCAGATGCTCCACCCCTGGAAACATTCAAGGTGAGACTGGGGGGGGTTCTGAACAACCTGATACAGTTGAAGATGTCCCTGCTTATTGCAGGGGAATTGGACTGCAAGACCCTTTAAAAGTCACTACCAATCCAAACAATACTATGATTCTGTGATCTTTCTTTTTAATGCTACAGACCTTCATACAGACAGACTAAAATGCTCCTGTGCTGACCTATTTGATCCTGATACTGCCACCTTTGTCTTTTCTCCTCTTTTTTTTCTTCATAATTCTACTACTTTTTCTGTTGCATATTTTGTTAATACAGCTGTTTTCAAATTCCTGCACAACCAGGCAACATCAACATGAAAGGCCACAAGTAGACTGAAACACTGAAGGTATTTTTTAAAAAAATTCTCCGTTATATAAATCATGTTGCAGTGTTGAATTCCTGCTCTTCCAGAAGACCTCTGTATTTGGTGTGGAAATGTAAGTCAGCAGGTCTGTCGAAAAAAAAAAAAAATTTACAGACAGGCTTTATATACACATCAAAAACTCCTTACCCTCCTCTGTAAGCGTCCTGATGAATTATTAGATTGCTCTATGCCAAAGTTATGAACTTTAACACATTCATGGCTACAATGTTAAGACCAAGAATGCAACAGACTAGAAATCTCAATGTTTTTATGTAGACTTTTCATTTAAATTCACAGTCTAATTTTCACATTATTTCATATCATTATTTATGTATTGTGCATAAGCCTTACATTCTATTTACAAAACTGAACTGTGCATGAAGGGTGGGGCTGCTGAGTATAAAGGATTACCAATATATTCATTAGCTTGTTATTTCAGCTAATTAATATAATGTAAAGAATATTTAAAAGGAAATGATTCATCAAGAAGTTACTGGCTTCCTATCAAGCTATCTACAAGACACAAGCACAAAACAGCACTTCAAGATACACCACTAGTGCAAGTAGCAATTATGTGTTCTGCAATCTGCAGCGAGAGTTCCAAAGAGCACAGATACAAATCCTGCAAAGACCTCCCACCACAGTAAGATCATCATCATGCCTTTAGACATTCCCACATTTCACATTTGCTTTTAAAATCAGAAGTACTATATATAAAACCAATCATGATATACCCTTTTCCCTTTTTTTCCCCTTTTTCAATTCTTTCCCTCTAAAATTTTTTAGCCATTCACATAGCTCTGCAGTCTACGATTTTAAGTCGGTTGTAATATTATGGGAAGCCAAATTCAGTCATAGCTGAAGTATACACAACACTTCTCTCTTTACTGGACACATACCTGACAACAGTCCTATTCCTATTTATATCTGCTAAGACTACACAAATTTATGCAGACTACGATAACCCAAAAAACACTAGCAAAGATTATTAAAGTCAGCCTTGTCAAACTACATCAGTTGGGAGATAAATCCAGCATAAAGGGAAAGGGCCTGAGGATGTGTTCAGACAGCATTATGGCCCAGTGAGTCCATGTAACACATGAACTAGATTGACACCTCACCTCCAGAAATCCAACACAACACTGAGTAAAACAGGAATTTGCACTGCCTCCAAAGGCCTCCCAACTTGTCCAAATTCAGCATTCGTATTTACTCCCGTGCCTCCCAAAGGATACTACCAACATGTAAACAGTATCCAAGCGAGCCCCTTAAACCTGCCACAGACATACATTAGGAGGCCCTCACTCCAGTACAGCAGACTTGCACCCTTGACAGAAGCAGATGTTGCTATCAGCTGCAGAGCTTCCTCTTCCTGTTCCCTGTCCTAAGCACCACTCTTCCCTGCAACAGGACAGCACTAGCAGAGATCTTCTCACTGGTCCATTTCAGCTAACAGAATCTCTAGAAAACGAGACAAAAAAGGACAAGATGCAAGTGTGAGTATGCTCTCCCAAAATGCCTTGCAGAAGCTGCTTCCTCGGGACCTGGATAAACTCTCTCAACTCATAGCTATGAATTAAATTTCAAGAATCTGAAACAGCATACATGGAAGATGCAAACTATCCCTTGAACTTTCCTTCAGCATTCCTTGCAAGTTACACTCGTATTTTTGACTTTGAGCATGCTGAGTTTTCCCATTAAACAGGGCCACTCTGCTACAGAGGCATCCTGGCTGTAACCATCTCAAAAGACTTAACAGTTTACCTTGTCTGTTCACCTGGGACACACGGCTGTCTCAAGACAGGGATTTAGCAAAGCATTTCAACACAGCGGTTAAGAGATGTCTCAGAGGTGAGGCTTCCCATATTTGGGAATTCTTGGCATTCTTGCATTCTTGCACTTTGCAGCAACAGGAGGAAGAATTAATCATTCACTGTACTCTGTCACTGTTCAGGAAAAAAAACTTATCAAGTTAGTTTTAAAAAAAAATTCATTTTGTCTCCTTGGATGTTTAAAGTGTTAGGAAAACAAACTTAAGATTCATCTTGCTCTTTCATATGGAGACTTGCAGACTACAGCACGTATCAGTTAAAAGCTTCTGAAGCTGTACACATAGAAATGAAATAATGATTTACATTGTTTGCTTACAATGGAAGCAAAGTAAATTGAATACATTCAATTTCCAATTTACAAATTGAATACATTACTGAAGATATTTGCGGTATTTCACAATTAAGTCCCCATAAGCAGTCATAATCATCTATTATGACCTGAAAAGGGAAGCTTAAAGGAACTAAATAGTTCCAGTTTTCTACAATCACATGACATGACATCTGTTTTGATAAAAAGCTGAAAATGCCAGATTACTCTAAATCTATAATACCAGGTTAGGTAAGAGAAAGCTTCCATTCATATAAAGAATGACACAGAGACAGGGAAGTAATGAAGCTTTTAAGACTGTGACTCTGCATATCAGGTATGAGAAATTCTAAGAGTAGATACAGTGTGATATAAGATGCCCATGTATCTTCCTCTAAGTTGCCAAAGTAATCAGTGTTTCTTCTGTTTCTAGCCAAGCTACAACATGATGAAGGAGTCTTTAGTTAACTTGGTCTACTATCCCTCTAATTTTGCCACATAGGGGAAGTTACCAAAACTAAAATAAGTGCAAAAATCTTAAAGCAGTGGAGAAATATTTAAGGAAAATCTTAGCTCAGTCACTAAACAAGTGTGTGCTTTCTGGACTAAGAACTGCTATGGAAAGGTCAAGCTCTGAAGCACTATCTAGCTGCAGTTTTTAGAGGACAGAGAAAAGCACAGAACGAAAATACACACCTGGCCCGGTTCTCACCCATCCTCAAGCTGAGACACAGCAGTGGAACACAGCACAGGGGCCTGCCTCACTTGACAGAATTCTGAATTTCCTATGGTTTAAATGCAGAAACATACTTCAAGTGTTCTGCATATTTTTAGACTTGATTGGACTCAAATTGTCAGAAACAGTCAATTATTCTGAACAGACCATAGTGTGATTGTTGAAAATTTAGTCTCATTAGGCCCTGTCTCCACCACACAGACGTGTCTCTTCACACTGTTTCTTTATCCAAAAGAGTTTTAATGTAGCCAAAGACTTGTTACAGAGAATTAGTCCAAATAAGATCATTAGACTGGTTCCAGAATGTAGTTATTCATTTCAGTAACATCTTCCTACTGCTAGCTCCAGAACTCAATGTATAAATAGTACCTGAATTTGAATACTTGGCTGTTCCTGTCCCAAACTGAAGCTTGAAATATGGGGTTCACCTCCCACGGATTTACTGTAAGGACTGATTGCAGCAGAAGGAAAGGGTGAACAAAAATAGTTCTTCATCCAACCACTCACACCATTTATGGTGCTCCCGCCTACAAGACTCACGGCATTCTGAAGACACAGCATGAGATCATTTGTGATCTGATCCCAGCATCTATTCTGTGTCTCTGCTTATCAAAGTCACTGTACAATAGCTGTTAATACTGCTCGTAGAGCAACATCTGACAGTTACCACACTGAACTCCTCCTTCACAGGTGTTGACACATTATATCAGGAATCTTTTGCAAAGCTTTGCAAAGTAGCCCGTTCCTAGCAGGTAATATGCAACAACATATAACAGGAGTCACCCTGGCAGCCTCCAAGCAGCACACATTCCAGATTTTCCAGTCATTTACTTTTGTTTGTCAGATACTGCCACAAGGCAGGTCAAGTAGAACACAGGAGGTTCTTTCTGTCATGTTGTGCTATGATGTCTTGCTATGGGGGAAAAATGATGCTTCCCTAGAGGGGGATGCAAGCCACCTCCAAAGCTTACCACACACATTCACAACTGATGGAAGGTGCATACCTGTAGTCCATTACTCTAATGGATAGTAGCTTTGTCTCTTTTAAAAACATGCATGTTCCTTCTAGAGAGGAACTTCACTTGAAGACAAAAGAGCAAGGTAGTACCAGTAGCACAAACACTGATTTATACTGTGAAGATGGTACAGCTTTGGATCAACCAACTGAGTTTGCAGTGAAACCCAGGAACACTCAAGCAGTCCCTTTTCCACGGGTTAGCCAGGAAACAGCTGTGCGGCTCAGAAGAACAATGGCCAAGACTCCCAGGTACATGGACTTCATCCTATGTGCTGAAAGCCAGCCTTGCAAAGAGATTTTTGGAAACCTAACAGCATCAACATAACTAGGCTTGAAAGTCTGACCCAGCCACAAGGCACCAAAGCCTACTCTGCTCTAGGATATCCCAAGCTCTGCCCATGCCATGGTGCCACTAATGCTGGCAGGGCTGAGCAGTTCAGTAGATAACACTTTGCCCCATTGTATAATATTTTCATGTCTCAATTCCTTACTCATTAGTTATTAGTAATTATAAGACTACTTCTGCCTCTCCAAATACAAATATGATGATTCAATATCTGACTTCGTTAATAAAACACCTTCTTGCCAAGCACTAAGGAAAATGAATTCAACATCACTTCAGAGCTTGAAGTGGGAGAAGGTCCCTTTGAGCTGCACGAAAGTACAGGAAACAGAGTAGCTACATAAAGACAGGAAAGAAGCAGACAGCAAGTCTTACTGAGGCTCTTGTATTACAAGAAGTCTAGTTATTAACAGGTACACAGCAGCAGCCTAGTTTCTAGTTCAAACTGTGCCCACCATCATTTAAAACAGTGAGCATACAGAAGTTTCGCTGCACTCCAATGATTCTTCCACCCCTCCCAAATAAGAAGATGACTCATGGCTTATTTTGTTTACTCTGTGTCTTTAACAACTAAGGCAGCATTTCCTGCTCTCTGTTACATCCAGGTATGTCTATCTATTTCATGGGTATCCCTTTCAGTTTATCCTGAAGCAACTGAAAATACTGCACACCTACTCAGATGTGCACTATTAATGAAGATCACTGATTTTGAGAAAGAATTTGGAACTTCAATTCTAAGCTGTCAGATCGTCAGCAGCACACCAGTGCTTTCAGTGAATTATGTGGGAAGACCACCATTGTTAAACACCAGAAAATTAGCTGGTCACCTGTTTGCCCATTGTTCAATGTAAGTAAAAATCCCGAACTGTTACAGTCAAACTTGTACAACAGGTTTACAACAATGTGTGTATAATGTGTGACTGAAGTTCATAGCTAGCATGCTCTGAACACTGACAACTCTCGTGGATAAAAAAGGCCAACCTGTCCCTCCTTTAATTACGAAAACCTAAGAACACAAAACATGCCTATTGCAAAGATGATTTTGACCAGCAGCAATACTGCAGTGAAAGTGTGCTTTCATTTATACTCTTGCATAAACACCATTCAACTCAAGAGGCCTGTTGGATATTTTCTCTTAAGTATAGGAAACAGAGAATTAAATATAATAGAAGGAGGCAAAACAGAGACCAAATGAGACCACAGGGAAAAACTGTCACACAGTCAGCATAATGTCACTGAATTATTGACCCAACACATCTTTTAACATTGGAGTTGAAATTTAAGTTCCTTTTCCTGCACCTCTATCAGAAAGTATGCAACAGCTAGTACGGGCATGGCAGTGGAATGCCATGGAAACAAGCAGAATTGTTACAGTAGTAGTTCCCCCCCACAGATCTCACCTGTACCTGCTCAGCCTAAATGAACCTATGTGTGTCTTGTCAGCACAGACTTGCCTTACCACACAAACACTTGTGCCTACAGAATTGTGCATTAAATGATTTTATATGCTGATCCCTGGGGATTACCAAAAATAATCAGGAAAGAATTTCTCTTCCAGGTAACAGGTCAGATCTGCTAATGTAAGTCAGCATCACACTGGAATGCTTGATGACTTAAGTTTTACTGACTTCTGAGGTCACAACACTGATAAAAGGGACAAAGGAATGTAATAGTCGAACTGATGACTGCAGAAGCCACACCACAAAGTTTCAGCACTGTCGGTTTCCTGGTTTGATAGCCACTGTTACAAGTGTGCATTTTCTAATAATGGGCCTCGGTATCTGACAACAGCCCATGCCAAGAAGAATCATTTTCATGTGCATGTGTTTAGCTTAAATAACTACTTCTGAAATTGCAACCTACAGCTATGCAGATTTACACTACCTGCTGTCCAAAGCAAACATTAATTTACTCTGATCTAGATTATGCATGGGTGGAGTAGTGGACAAAAGCTGTAAATTACCATCATTTATCATGCTGGAAGAGGAATATGCTATCGAGTATCACTCAACACGGAGTTAAAGGATGTCAAAAGTACACACACGATGAGTAAACCCACTTGGCAGAGGAACCACCGACAGCCGTACGCCCTCGGGACCCTTCGCCTACAACCGGGGCGTGCCTGTACAACACGGCCCCCGGGCTGGAACAGCGTCCCGGGGAAGGAAAACGGC
>NW_008237239.1:5239390-5243565 GCF_000691975.1 Corvus brachyrhynchos | reverse complement strand
GCCCCTGCCTCCCTCCGTCCCCCCCCCGCCGCTGGGCGGGAAATGTGCGATGAGGGAAGAGGGCGGCCCGCGGCCCCTCGGGCTCGTCATAGTGCTCCCGCCCGCACGTACACGGTTGTACCAGCTCAAGGGTTCCAGCACAAGCAGCAGCGTTTTTTGCAGCAAAAACGCTGCAAAATACCTAGTTTGGACACTTGGGCTCATTCTGGTCCCCCCCATTCTAGTCTAGCGCTGGAAGCCTCAGTTGAAGGTGTATGAAGAGCATCCCAACCCAAGGGGAGTCTGAAAGAGCTTGGCTACTTGGCCTAACAGAATAAACATTAGAAGAGGAAACGTCTAGGGTTTTTTGCTCCATAATGGCTTCATAAATAAATCAGTAGAGTTAATGGAAAAGTACACAGGTGGTCTAAGAGTAAATGGATAGAAAATGTCGCCAGTCTCTCTCTCCACAAGAGAGCTGTAGTGAAAAGGAATTTCAGCTGCCACTGAATTGAGTCTTGCTTTCCTGGTGCAGACTCACCAATACACAGCCTTACAGCAAAAACTTTGTAGCCTTGCTCACAGAGCAGTTAATAAAGCTGATGTGCTACAGTGTCTGACCATGGACTAGTGTTTGAAAAAGGTCTACATGCTACCAGGACTTGCATATGTAAAGACTGCTGGATTGTGTTACAGGTTCATTGCGTCGCAGAGTAAGTGGTGTGGGAAGGGACCTCTTGCTCAAAGCAGGCTCATCCATGAACTCAGACCAGGTTACTCAGGTCTTTGAAGACCTCCAAGGATAGAAACTGGACAATGTCTCCAGGGAGCCTGGCCTAGAGCCTAACTGTCCTCACAGGGAGGAAGATCTTCCCTTCTAAACACTGAGCTGTTCTCATTTCACTTTGTGCCTGCTGTCTTTTATCATCCCACCAAACCCCACTACGAGAAGCCTGATCCTATTTCCTTTGTAAACTCTGTAGGTACCAGCAAGGTGGAGGCCTCCTTTTAAGTCTCCCCAGTTATTTTCTCCCAGTTGGCAAGTTCAGTTTCCTCAGCCCCTCTTCACAGAGCAAGTGCTCCAGCCATGGTGGCCATCTGCTGAACTCTCCAGTTTATCCATTATTTCCAGGCATTGGGGAGCCCAGAACCGGACTAGTGTACAGATACAGTCTAGCTTGTGCAGAGTAGAATGGGATAATCTCCATCTCCTGGCCACGCTCCTGTTAATACAGCCCAGGATGCTGCTGGCCCGTGCTCAGATTGCTCTCTGCCAAGACCCCCGTGTCCTCTCAGCACAGCTGCTCCCTGTGGTTGCAAGGGACTATCCCTTCCAATATGCAATACTTCATGTTTGTCCCTGTTGAATTTCATGAAGTCCCTGCCATCCCATTCCTCCAGCCTCTCTAAATGGCAGGCATACAAGGTGGTCCTCCACAGTTTGTGGGAAATACTGGAAAATACTGGAACAGGCAGAGCCTGAACATACTTTACCCTCATCTGGAGTAAGGGAAGTAAATATTGCTGAAGGTCACTGCATCCCAGTGATGTTATACTGCCAAGTAGTACAGCCTTTGATTCCATTTTTCTCCTCATACCGTCATCCTTACACCTTTATCTAATGAAGTAGCATTCTCTTTTATCCCTAATCAGAATATGCAAGCAGTATCTGTACTCATTACTGAATACAATACCTGGATAGATGACATACATCTATGAATGAAAATCAGTGCTACCCTAAGCTCTCACTGCCTACCAATAGGTTCCTAATAATATCCAGCATTGTTGCTGTCTGAGGTCTCAACGAGTTACACTTATTTTCTTACATGAGTATCATACTAAATGGTGTATTTGTATATTAAGACCATACACGAATTAGAACCGCTCAAAAAGTAACGCCAACACCCTACTTGTCATTAATACATGTGAAAAGTTAGTGCCAGTGGTCCAAAATTCAAGGTAATTGAGGAAGAGATGTGTTTGTTCTTCCTGAAGCAATAAGAAAAGAAGCTACTTGTGGCAGACTTGGCTTTCATAAATGCATCCTGCATAGGTATAATTTATATAGTGTGTCATACTATTCAGAGTTGTGTAGGAAGAAAGAGGAGGCCACAGAGAAAAAGCAGGTAATAGCTTGCTGGTTCGACAATGAACATGGGCAAATAGATTCTGCTTTGACTTGCATGCACAGTAGATCCAACTGTTTATCCATGATGAGACACAACAGTGAAATTCATTCTTCAGGTGTGCACTGGTCTCCCTGAAAATGGAGTAAGTAGAATAGAGCTGTGCAGAAGGCTTAAAAGCTTTGACTTTAGTATGACTGGCTGATAATAATAAAGAGGTGAGAGCCTCAGGTTATTTCACACATTTTGATAGATAAACCATTAGGCACACACCTGAGAAAGCCATTGCTCTTTGGAAGATACAGACACTCCTTAGGTCTAGTTCACCTCCTGCAGGGACATCTGAGACAGTGACCATAAACACAAATCCAGAGATCTGCCTCATTTACATCAACAAGAAAATGAGTGTTGCCTATTATTTGGAAGCTAGCTCTACCCCAACTATAATTTCTTCTACAAATGACCTTGTTTGAGAGGTTTTGGAGCTGTATCAAAGTTCCTGTTTGTTAAAATGGAGTCTTGAATAGTCCATGACTTTGCACACTGATTTTTACCTTGCTTGAAGGAACTGCAAAGGAGCTGCAAAAGACATCTGAGTCAAGAAATACTTTTGCCCAAGACAATTTAAATGTTTGGTGGGTGGGGGGGGGGGGGGGGTTTTTTTTTATTCTATGACATTTGTATTGGTTTCAGTATTAAAAGGCTTTTTGATATCAACACTGATTAGTATCAGAAGAGCAAAAACATAGCAGAAAAATATATGCATTTAACTTACTAGAAAAAAACTTTTAATTAGTGTTATATCAATACATACACAATAAATATTTAAATTACATCAATACAGTCCACTTAGACGGTGTTCTATAAATAGCACAAAACCTCAGAGACTAGAAGCAGACTTGCTATATATTATTAATAGACTAAAAGATAACTCAGCTGAATTGCATTATTAGGTGTTTGCTCTAGACACTGTAGCTCTTTTTCCATGAGTAAGGAAGCTCTTCATAATAATCCTAAAATTTTGAAAATCATCTACTGCATGAACCAGAAATCATTTCTGGCATAACTCCAAGGACTAAGGGGAAGCTGAGTAATTTTTAAATGATGACATCAAATCCAGTTCTGCTGCACATCTAAAATGGTCTGTTTAGTACATCCAGAAGTTTTATGCCACCTGATGGAGCAATCTTCAGGTCACACACAGGAGAATATAATTAAAGAACACAAAGGCAATAAATATTTAAGAGGCAACAGACGAAGTTCAGTGGTTTTAATTTATTTAAGGTAAAATGTATACTTGCTTCATTATATAGATGTAATTAGCTCAGTTTTAAACTAACATTATAAAATAATTCTTAAAAAAAACATATTATGGACTCTATCATATAATAAACTATTAGCAAATTTAGATTATTTTATTATTTCCACTTTTTTTCTTTACTGGTTCTTGTCTAGGACACAATATTGGACTGGTTTAGCATGAAAAAGGTACAATATCTTAATTAAGACAGACTGGTGCTGTAATTCAGGTAAATATCATTTACAAGCTAAGAAATCATGATTTAAAATCATCAGTGGAGGTTCAGCTGGGTTCTGACTTTTCCTGGGACACATCCCCATTTTGGAGGGCACAGAACACCCCAGGACTGGGGCTGTTACCTGAGCTTTGCTTACAGCACAGCTTTAAACAGCCAAGCCACATGGAGGCAGGGATCCTTCAGAGGGTAATCCAAGGGACAGCTCTGGGGCTCTGTACTAGACAGGTACAAACACATTTGGAGGACTGAGAGTTCAGTATGTATTTCTCAAAGCAGCATGAGAAATGTCATTATTATAGAATTCACATACACACATTGCATTTAGCTCCCACTAACCTCACTTTTTAGTTTAATTTCATTTCAGGCATCCAAATGAACCTCTTCCACGACCAAGACAAAGTGCTTACAATGTACTGCTGCTGGGAGCACTGATCTGGGTGCAGGTTGGAGCCCAGACCTTATGTCAGAGCCAGAGCACTGAACCATCTAAAGCCAAACCTAGGAAGCATTTCATTGCTTTTCTGATGCTACT
>NW_008237239.1:5236742-5239320 GCF_000691975.1 Corvus brachyrhynchos | reverse complement strand
GGCCAAGTAGATGAATACAGATCACATTAGCACAACCTCTAACAATGACAATGCTCTGCAGGATTTAAAAATCCCAGAGAACTGTGCTTCAGCTGTCCACTGAACCACCTGTCCATAAAGGACATTGCCTATTAACTCTTACAATTTTATAACTGAAATCTTACATTCTTCAGGAGAGTAAACAGCTCTTGATTATTTATTTTATTCTACTGTAACTGGGGCATTTTGTAAAACATGTTTTTCTTGAATACTTGAGGGTTTGTACCTGTAACATCCAACTTCTTTAAAGATTTAGGAATTTATCCTAAAAACAAAACGCTCCAGTGCTTTAATCTTACAGAAGTCTTTTATCAGTGACAACACAGCACTGCTACATTACCTACACTGTTCATCTGTTTTTTTAAAAACTCTTCTGCTATTCTGAGAATCTTTTGATTAAAGTTTCTAAAAATATTTTAAAATCTATACTTCTGCCATTTCTGACTTTGACTCTTTTGGTCTGGTTATACTGAATATAGTCTTTTCTAGTCACCTGTTCAGAACATAAACATAGGCCCAGAATAGACTGGGCTTTTCAGATAAGGGTTGCCTTTGACTCAAACCTCCTAAAATCATTTGGCACCTCTCCTTGCCTTTTTTTCAGCAGAGAGCAGGGCAGGGCCCCCCAGCCAGAGCCCACCCAGATGGACCTGAGCAGGGAGAAGAAGGACCACTGCAGAGGGGCAGCCCTGAGGCTGTGCTGGGAACACATCTCAGGCTCCAGCAACAGCAACCACAGCCAGGCACACCTACAACAAAAAGAAAGCTCTGAAATTGAGCTAAGAGATCAGCCTACAGGTCAGGGCCTTCAACAAGGCACAGACAGCACAACAAAGACACAACAGACAAACAGAGCTAAAACAAGGTTCAAATAAGGACTGCTAGCTCATGGCTGAGCTTAAATGGGTCCCTGAGCAGGGGGTGGGTGAGGGCCCAGGTGAGGCTGGTTAGGGCTGTTGGTGCTCTCAGCATATAAACTCTTACAGTTGCCTGAGCTCGAAGCTCCTTGCATGGGATAATACTTGAAGTACACACAGGCTTTTTATACTTTATGAGGGTTACTGATCTATTTCTTTGACTGAGTGAAGTAATCCAGTTTTTCTTTAAGATTCTGGTTAATAACTGGATTGATTGTATTTATTGAGCTTTAACAGACAATTTATCTGGCCTGTAACCCTATTTTTCTTTTTATGTCTTAATGCAATGGAGCTTCTAGGTAAATCAGGTAATTTCTTTTATCAGTCAGTTTTTTAAAAAAAAACCTCTAGAACTGGGTCTCTTACTTGAAAAGAAAGGAAGATCTGAGTATAACTTAAGTACTAATTTAGTCCCTTTAGGTACTGAAAGCTTTTCACCTTCCATTTCTTTGGACAGAGAACTGATGAATGCAGTACCCAGAGAATTGCCTTCTATGATATATTGTATGCTCTTGTGGTCTGTTAAACAGAAAAGACTTTCAGGATTACTTTAGGGCACACCAAAGAAATAGTCTCAAGGGGAAAGCCATAGGTCAAGGCCAAATGCCTAGATCTCTAAGATATCTTTTTATTAATTTTACTCCAGTAAAAACACTTCTTTCAGGGCCAGTTACTTATGACATTTAGGAGTTTTGTAGGGAATTCTTTGTTAGGAATGCAAAACTGACAATGGCGTCAGAACTACCCTTGTAGGTATTTTTAACTAGAAAACTGTATATAAATTCTTTTTATGTATGTTTTAGGACAGGAAAAAAACAAGAGCATTTATTTTCCAGACACTCCATTTTTATATTTGTTTGTGGGGGTTTTTTTACTCTTTACTACTACTTTTTTTCTCCCTAGGATTATGCTACAGGATAGTTGTGGGCCTTCTGATATACTTAGCTGTGTATTATTTGCACTATCTGTATTCATCAGGTATGTATTCTATGAAAAGTATATTTCTATGTATTTATACTGAACGAGGGGTAGCACTACTTTCACAAGCTGCAAGAAGGTTACAGGGGCTCAGCATCACACTGCCTGCATAATCTTACCAATTCTTCTTACCATGTGATTAAGTGCCTGGTTGTGGGACGACATGCTGTGTGTTTCTTGCGCAACGCTGTAAAGAGGAAACTGATCTGCTGATGGAGGCTGCTTCGAGCTTGCTTTATGTTTAAACCTCCTGAAATGGTTTTTTAATACAAAGCTGTTCCCTAGAGAGCACGCGCTGCTGTTGAACTATACATTAAACAAGAGCGATGCATGTGTGTCGTTGTAATCATCTATGCCACAGGACTGTTCTTAAATGTAAACACAGATGTGTACACCCTCCTCTACAAGATCGTGAGCATCTGTTGTTTGTAGCAGAAGCGGCGCTGGTTGTAAATTACAGGCTGAGCGGCTGTACACGACCCCTATAAGGTTTAAATTACAGTAGAAGGAACCTAAATTCAGAGTGGAAACGCCGACGCCTAAACGATGCTTTGTTTTGTTAATGCTCTCTAAATGAAGAGCTGTGAGTAGTACAGTAGGCTTCCGTCCCTGGGACGCACCCCCGGCTCCAGCGGGGTCCCAGG
>NW_008237239.1:5198671-5235918 GCF_000691975.1 Corvus brachyrhynchos | reverse complement strand
GGCGAGAGAACACATGTGGGAGCACTTGTAACTCCTTGTCTGCGTGGAGTCGTAACGTTGTAAATTAAATACTGAGGCTCCTAAACGCGGAGTAACAGGGGAAATTAATCCCTGAGTGATGAGGGTTGTCCCAGAGAAACGGGTCGCTTGTGCCATAATGCCTGGAGCTGATGAGCGGATGGGTAACAGGAGGGGAAGCGAATTTCTTGTCCCCAAGCCTGTAGTCTGAGCTGTCCCTTGTGAGTTGTACCACCTTATTGTTTAATGACTGGACACTGGCTTGCTGTGTTTCGTTCTACAGATATTTACATAGAGAGCTAAGTTTCATGGAAAAGTCCTCAATTTTTCCTCTAAGTGCTCAGGTCGCGTGTTACTGACCTGGTTCATACTCAGTTCTGTAGTGCAAGTGCAGCAAGGCCCATGTCTTTTTTCCCTCGTTCTTTTTGCCTTTAGTTGTGCCTCAGCAATAGAGCAGTCATCTGTTGTGACAGTGGCTCCCTGAGCCACTGGTAGCAATGGGTAAATAGAGTGCCAGTGTGTTAATTTTTTCCAAGTACCAGGCAGAGGCAGAACATTGTCAATAGGATGGGTGTGCTGTGGCTTCAGGTCTGAGGAGGAGGAGACTCCCCTCCTATTACACTTGTTGTATGAGTTATTTTACTCTAATATTATTACAAAAACAATTTACTGGAAAATGTCTTGTAGAATTCTAGGAGAAGACAGTAACAAATCCATGAATATCCAGTTATTTCCTTATTAAAATACTGTTGTTACAGAGCTTTCTAAATTATCTGCTTTTGATTCTGTAAATTAAATTAATCAAGGAAAAGGAAGAGAATAAAAATAGAACTTTGGCCTAGAACCTCATTATTTAACCATTCCATTATACTAGCATGCATAACTGAAGATAAATTTTTCTTCTGTGTGGCTGGAAGTCGTTCAACTCATCAGTGTTCTGTTCTCATTTCATGTCTTTCTTCAACGTTTTTCCTGTGAGTGACTTCATAAGTAATAGATGATGATGACAATCATGATTCAGGCACTAATGTGCCATTACTGTCCTGTTCCAGCCCTTATTGCCTTGAAGCAATTTTCACAAGCTGACATATGTCTTCTGGGCAGGATCTCTATTTTCAAGGACTTGCTTTCAGCTGAGCAGATGGTTTTGACACATTATGGTGATTTTGAGCCTTTTTTGCCTTGCCTATTTATGATGCTAAAATTAAATGCTTGAAAGCCTACATTCATATCTTCATGAATGGTCTATTAGAGTAAAATGTGTGTGGTAGGATGGAGTATGTGTAGAGAAACCAATGTAAAAAATTGTGTCTGAGTTGAAGTTTAGAAATTCTTCCATTTACTTTTCTGGGGGTATGGCTTATGAGAGGTGTTTGGGTATGCTGGTAGGAAGGTAAAGAATTCTTCTGCAGTGATCCTTCAGTGCCAGTTTAGGGAGTGCCTTTGCTCTTGGCTTAAGAATTAACAGATGAATTTTCAGAGTGGTGATTCAGCAAAGGGTTGAATAAGTAAGGAAGAAATTAAGTTTACATCAGAATGGCAGTATTTCAAAACTTCTCAGTTGCAAACCTTCTGATGGCCATCATCTTCTAGTTGCATTCATTTATTAGTTTCGCTGTGAGCTGGCAGCTATATCCCTAAAGTAGTGATCTTTTCAGCTTTATAAAAGAATTCTGTTGTTTCAGAAAGTAATAGACAAACTCATTCCAGAACTTTTATAATACAGGGAGAAACGGACTCTGTTTTCTTAATAGCTTTATTTTGGTTAGTCACTGAGGTCTAGTAAACGAATTATTTTGGGAGAAGTTATGAGGTTCTCAAGTTGGTACCCATACAGACCAATACCCTGCTGCCTCTTGCCTTAGAAAGTTTAGAAAAAAAAAGTCCATAAACCACACTAACATTATTAGCATTTTATTTCCAAAGTTTACTCACAGAGAAAAACGTCATAAAAACTCAGGGCAGCAGTTGCCTTGGAATAGGGGCCCACATGTATGTAGCAAGCGTCATGAAAACAGTTTCAAGTGATTGTCTTGTCAGCCCTCTATGGATCATGTTGTATGAATGATTAAAGTCCTGATCCTGCAAGCAATGTGGTACCTTCATCATCCCTCTGATCATTGAAGTAAGATGAAAAGAAGACAGATAAAAGTTCAAGCTACTGAAAAATAGGGTTTTTTGCTTCTCAGATCTTTTTTGAGAAAGAGCTACCTAAGAAATATGTTATGGAGACATAGGCCACGTTACTGGAGACTTGCCACAGCCCAGTTACTTTTCAGGCTCCCACAGATGTGTGCCTGAAGTGTACAGAAATTCTGTGACCAGGTGAACGCAGCTTGTATAGTGCAGTACACAGTGATCTGGCTGGTGTGTAAATAGCAACCACATCACTTTGCATTTTGGTGTTTGCATATAGTTTTTTAGAACTCCAATTAGAAAACTTTGATTTGAAACATCCCTATAAACATCTGTGAATACTTACTGTAGGAAAATAAAATTCTGTATTATAATACTAAATTTTTAATTACCTGACAAAATATTCAACTTTTAAAGTAATCTGGTAGTGCCAAATAAAATTTTGATCCAATGACATTGACCAGCCAAGTGGCAGCAGTGTTTAAACTGGGAAAAATGTTTGAGAGCTTTTGGGAGAGCAGAACCCTGGAGTTCTGGAGAGAATGAATGTGTTATAAGCTTTGACTCTAAAACAGGGAAAACCTTGAAGGGCGTTGCGGAAGGGGGGAGGTGCAGTTTGGTAGTTTCAGCAAACTGACAATCAGCCATACAGTGTAATTCCTGCCCTCCCCTTTCTGAAATTGCTTTCTAGCATGACTTCTGGATCTTTACCATTGTGTTTTCAGATGTTAGAATAAGGGGTAGATTTTCAGCCAATATACTGTGCATGTATGCAGAGCTATGCTAACGAACTTCATTTTCATTTAGGAAGCTTTCCTATCTTAAGCCTGGTTTCCTGTGTGGCGAGGCACCTTTGTACCTTTCCCTGGGCCAATGACAACAGATCTCTCTCTTTGAAATTGGATACGTTAATACATGACACTTGTGCATTTTCCAGGATACTGTGTGTCTATATACTGCCTGGTCATGAAACAGTGTGCACATAATGTCCAATGCACCATCAAAGGACAGAAGATTACTTCAGGGCAGAAATTACACATACGAATATTTTGAACAGAAAAAAAATACTATTTTAAGGTACAGACCTGACTAAATATGAAGCATATTTATTTGTGGCCATTCTAATGTAGATATAAATACATAGCAAGTATAGGCTTTCTGCAACTGCCCTCACTTTAACAGGCTGAATTGATTTGATAATTGATAAGCCCCTAGAGTAGATAACTGAGGCTCATAGGCTGAGCTGTTGCTCAATCAGCAGTAAATGAACAGATGGAATATGAGGAAACCCAAGAAATTTTGGAAATAAGGATCTTATTTCTTGAGGGTGTACTTTTAATGCTGTACTCCATCGACAGAGCCTGCAGTAGCTGTAAGCCTGGTAGTTCCATTTTTAGCTTGGTTTCCAGCTGCACCCCACTCCAGAAAAGGACTTGGTTGGTGTGTTCTTCTGACTGCTGCCTTCAGTTTGGTCATATTCCCCTTGCTTTCAGATCTGATTTCTGGCAATTTAGACTGCTGATGTTTTTATCTTCTTTCTTTTGCACAGCAACATTCTAAACTAAAAAGCTGATTATGATTGCTGTATGTGACAGACAGAGATTCAAGGTGGCCAAGAGCTGTAAGTTTTTATCAAAACATTTTTATTTTCCAACAGATTTCACCAATGTCGGGGTTTTTTTACGTACACTCTTGAGTCTTGAGAAGAAGTTGTGGGAGATCATGCATGAATATATTCTTATTCCTAATAGATACAGGCTAGAGCATGTAGTTGTTTTCTGTAGAAATTGACTTCTTATCTGCCAGATAAGTACTTCTTACTTCTAATGATGCATGGCCACCTCCTTCTCAACTGTCTCAAACTACATCTATTTTTTTGTGACACCAACAAGTAGGTTTTCTGCCTCACCGGATTCTTCAAGTTGTCTTTTTACCATTCTTTTCCTGATTGCTGCTATTGCATTTGAAAGGGGAAAACTCTCCTAGTAACGCAGCTTAACCAGCTCTCTGTTTTTAAACAACAATACTTGTTAGAAAAACATACCTGTCACATGGAATCACTGTCCCTATCACACTAATCTTCCTGCATGATGTATGAATCCTGCTGACAGTCTTCAGAGCTGGATAATGCTACTTCTAATAGCTTCTTCTTCAGCTGTAACTGGATTTGCAGTTGGGGAACCTGAAACAAACTAAGTTTTCAAGTACTGTGAGGAATACTGGCAGTGGGATAAAAATCCTACCTTGCAATTTTGTAGCTGCTTTTTTCAGATTCTTGAATGTCCACTTAATGTTTCCTCAGTTGTGATGAGACACTTGGTTAAGCAGCTTTCAGACCCTGTCCTCTGTAGGGAGGAAAAGGTAAGAAGAATTTCTCTACACAAAGTATAACTTCTTTTTCAATGTGTAGTTTGTTTGTACTTCTCCTTTCATTAATAGTTACAATAAAATGTGTTTAGTCAACTGATTTAAAGAATATGCATGAGAAAAAACGAATCAGAGGAGTGAAGAATATAAAATTAGTTTTGAAGGGGTACATCTTAGGGCTACATTAGGGGAAAGTAAAATGTTTGTACAGTCTGCTCTTTGCATGGGGGGTAACTGGTTATTGCAGATATGAAAAGGGCTCAATCTTGTGAGACTTCTGTTACTGTAATTATAAGTACTGATAAGAGATAGGTCAACAGTTAACTAGTCACAAAAAACGTTTCTGAGAAGAGATACATGATAGACATCTGTTAAAGAGGGAGAGATAGTGGGAAAAGCTTTCATGCTTAAGGTACCTGGTTTGTGCAGAAGAACTTGCACTTTGGTTTAAAAGAGCTGGTGATGGTTTGTTGGTTTGTTTTTTCGCCCTGACCTCAGCACAGTACATGGAGTACAGTATTTTTCTGCCATAAACTTGCCATTTGCAAGTACCATAGCACCTGATTGCCTTCATATTTTAAGGACTATTTCTGTTCATGGAATAATTTAGGGTGAAGGGTAATGCTAGAGATCACATAGTCCAACTGCCTGCTGAAAGCAAGACCAATTTCAGATCAGGAAGCTCAGAGCTTTCTCTGTAATAATGGAGATGCCAGTTTTTGTAGACAACCTGCCCAGCTGCTTCACCACTTTTATTGTGAACATTTGTTCCCTTATTTTACTAGAATTTATCTTGTTATTGCCCCTTTTCCTTTCTCTGTTCCCCACTAAGAAATGTCTGGCTCCATCTTCTAACTTAGTAGAGATGGCTGCAGATGGCAATTAGATCTTCCTTCACCTCATCATCAATCACATTGTAAAAATCTCATGTTTCCAAATTCTCCTGCATCAGAGAAGAATTCATCCCTGACTCCAGACTCTGATCTCACACCCCCTGGACTTGCTTCAGTTCATCAGTCTTCTGCCAAGAAGGCCCCAAAACCAAGCACAGTACTGCAGATACCCTCTCAAATGTTCAATTTCCTCTGACTTGCTGACTTCAGTCTTCTAATGCAGTTTGCCCTTCACAGTGCTAATTCCCTTCTAGGTCTCTGCATTTGCCTGTAACCAGCAGTTTTTTTATCTACAATCAGTTTATATATATTTTATAAGAAATTGTTGACACGAAACGCTGCTAGTTAAAAATGTAGCCTGTTTTATGAGTAAAAACATGTGGAATAGAAAATGTTTGAGTTTTGCATGTACTAACAGCAAATTAAGTGGGAAGCTGTGCACTGTAAACAAGTGGAGCTCTTCCTGCAGAGCCAGCTGTTTGCTTCCTGAAATTTGTGAACCGTTCAAGCTCTGTTTGTAAATGACTGGTTTTGTTCGGTTTTCTAGCAATGCTTAGGAAAAAATGGTTTTGTTGGAAAAAATATATCATCTTATATGCCTCAGGCGTGAGGGAAACAAAATATTAAAGGAAAAGTAAACCGAATTTCTTCCTGAATAGAGAAATACATTAAAGCTTTGCATAAGCTTATTGCTACAGCATATACTTTGGAGCTCATACTCCGAGCACTTCAAGTGATGCACTTTTCTGTATGAAGCCTAAATTTAGCATTTGGTTATTGGACAACAATTTAAAGTGTAGCTTAGTACTGCTCCAGGACCCTGTTGCATGGGTACCTGTATCTTTCCTTCAACTATGACACTGTGTGAATTTTACGTGGAAGTAGATTTTGGGTAGGAGGAGTGCAAGAGGGTATTCTTCTCTTACATGCCAAACCAACCATTATGTGTTAATGTATAGTATATATGAGAACTCTATATCCAACAATACCATCCTAATACTAAAGATAGCCTAGGAAAGGTTGAATCTTAGTGTAAAGTACTTGAATCTGAAGCCACTGGGAGTGTGGCTACACTGTTAGATTGTAGGTTAATGCCTTAATTCCTGTCTCTGTAAGGTAGGATCATGACACTGGCCTTTGTTAAGTGTTCCAGCTTTCTGCAGAAGAAAGATGTTAGATGTTTAAAAAAAGCATATATATATATATATATAAAATATCTATATGAATGGGATATTGCTCCCATTTTAAAAGACTATTTGCTAGATTAAAAATAACTCTGTAACTCCAGTCTACTAAATACTGTATTTGTATCAGAAGGACAGAGCTATCTGTATTAAGTTTATTCAGAGAGGGGTCCATCAAAGGAAGCTTTAGGTGATAGAAGTCCATTTGCCCACCCACAAATGAGTACAGTAAGCAAAGGCGGGGAGGGTGGAGGGCCTAAAATAATACCCATGTCCAGCTACTCCCAGTCCTGTCACAGGAACCATCAGCCCATCAAAGCCCATCTACACAAGCCCAGGGACACACAGGCACGTGGAGAACTGAAATTATGGGCTTGGACAAGTGGACACTCTGGGCCCCTCCCAGGGCTGCCCCAGGAGAGCCTTAGCCCCATTGTCCAGGCAGGAAACCCATCATATTGGTAAAATGTATTTTGGACTGAGGGGAGTTGCTGCCTATCAGACACATCATGGGATACAGGGGAAGAGGCTTATTAAGGGACAATTTGGGGAGGAATGAAAGGTGGAGGAAGGGATGAGTTTGAGGAGGAGCAAGTGTGGGGAAAAATAGGGAGTTAAGGGGATAAAGGGTAAATAGTTTGCTGGTTGGTACATTTGTCTAATCTGTTTCTAATTAGTACTGTCTGTTGTATCTTTGTATTGAACTACATTGTGGCCCTTTCCTGGGGGAAGGGCTCTCTGTTCAGTGTGCATTGCGGGGCAGGGGATGTCTGAGTACCAGCAACTGGAGTCAAGAGTGTGTCACAGGGCCTGGGCTGCCAGCAACAGGAGAGGCCAGAGTGAGCACATTTAAGCCACGGAAGTGGGACTTTGGGTCACAGGGCCCTGTGTGTCCACTGTGCCAGCAGCTGGCCTGGAACTGTGGGCCAGACCACTTGCATGCCAGGGACTAGAGAGTCCAGATGTGTTAAAGCAAATGCTAGCCACTGGGGTGGGACCAGGAGTCAGAGCACCATGTGCCTGTGGTGCCAGCTTCTGGAGCAGATGTGCTCAGGGATCAAGCTGGACTGTGGAGCAGGTGGGATATCCTGGGAGCCATACACGTCTCTGTGTATGTATGTATGTACCTAGCAGACCTCTGCCGTGCTCAGCCCCAGGGGTGGGCTAAGGCTGGCTGAGTGCCCCGTGTGCCTGTGACCAGCGGGCTGGCTCTGTGTGCTCGGAGTGGGGGCTTCCCGGGAATACCTCTTAAGCCTCGCTGCTGCTTGCATCTGAGGAGTGGAGCAGCAGCAGCCTCACTGCCCTCAGGCCATCTTATCAACATGATAGCTCTTCTTCTAAAATAAACAAGCAAAACTTAGGTGACTCTCTCATCAAATTACTAGCTTTAAAAGATAATAATATGCTCATTTACCTCATGTAGTGAAGAAGCTATTTTTTTCAAGGTATTTACAGTGAGTAGATAACTCATGTTCTGTCTACAAGCTGTAAGATGCATAAGCAAACATCACTTTCTTTGACATAAAGAAGTGTACTGACCCAGCTGAATCTAAAAGTAGTTCTGGAAGTATTTTCATGTGAACATAGTCTGATACAAAGACTGAATGGCCTCTTAAAACAACTGATCCCAATTTATTGTTTCTTTGGTAACCAATAAATCTAAAATAATTGCACTACAAACCCAAGCAGTTTAACATAATATAGCTAAAGATTCTAACTGGCTGTTTAGAATAATTCAGATAAAAACTTCTTAATTTTTCCAATTAATGGAACACAGTCTTTTGGTAAATGTCCACAAGGAGTTTTGGCTTCTTTATTTCAGAGCCTCTCATGCTAAAGCTTTTCCATTTATCAAGAAGGAATCTTTCCTATGACACTTAAGGTCCTTAGAAGTGATTTATTTTTGCATTTGTAGCTATTTGCTGAACAAGGCATTAGTCATAGATTTTATCCATGAACAAACAATCTAATGAACACAACATCTTAAAAAAAAAAAGTCCATCTCTTTTTAACAATTTAGGATGAGGAGGTGACTGGATTAGGATTTATTGTTTCTTTTATTTGAGTTTACTTTTTCCTCTGTTGAGGGTCAAAAGAAAAATCCAATACTTTTATTCAACATTTTAAGTGGCAATTGTGTACAGTATATGAAATATATACAAATAAGGTCTTGTTTACAGCTGAAATCTTGTATTTGGAGTTTAGTCAATGTGAAATTGTCCCTCTAAAGAAAAAACAGTGATGGTAACTTACATTATACTTTGGAGTCACTTTATCTTACAGTATCTGTTTATTGAATTTATTCTTGGTTACATATTACTGACAGCATTTATTAAGTTACACCAAAGCACTACAGCCTAGTACGTATTCCAGTGCATCTTGGTAACTAAGATATGTTTTGATTAAGAAAACAACTGGTTTTGCTTTGCATGTGGTAAAGTGACCAGGAGGCTCATAGGAAACTGACTCAGAACGGAAAGCTCTCCCCAGCGTGCCTGTGGCACCGGCACAGCTGCCAAAAGTTATCTGGGTTCATTTCCATAGCAGCCAATCAATACAGCTGTTTATTTTCTGAAGGCCTTGCACTTAACGAAGAATCTTATAAACTTAGATGTTACTGTTGAAGTGAAATGTTCTGATTATTTGACCTTGTTTTTTCAGCATGATGGGAATAGCTAGATGGTACTCCTCTTTACTAAAAAATTATTAAAATACATCAATTCTTTCTTTTATACAGTGGAATTAGAAGAACTGTTTAGTGGGATTTGGGGCAGTTGGGTTTTTTTTTAATTGTGTACAAATTTTTCTAATGTCTTGTGATTTAGGTGCCAGTGAGAGAAACTAATGATACTTCTTTTTTGACATCCTCATGAGAAGAAAGCAGTATTCCTGGTTTTGATTTTATTTTTACAAAAATTAGACCATCAGTATCCACAACTGAGGCTTTTTTACTGTCACTTCTACTTCTTGTTTGCAAATCCTGACCTGTGATATGAGTGGACTGAATCTATCAAAAGCAGAGTGGTTTCGTGCTATCTTCCTTACTTCAACCATGATATCCATATAGTAGTATTGGTATGTTGAAATAAATTCAAAATCCTGAAAGGTTTTAAGGACACTTTTATTTCTCAAGCAGATGTTGCTTACATTTATCTTGCATTTACAAGCAAAAATACGTTTAATGTTCACTGCATTATCTTTAGCTACAATGTGAGTGATGTCTGGAACACTCTGTAGAATGTGCAGCTGCTTTGACTTTGCTGCAGAGGCAGAAGGCTGTTGTGAGAAGCAGCAACAACTTGAACCATAATACTAAGTTGTACAAAGATTTTGGCACATCATTTTGACTTCATGAGTTTACAAGAACACTTTTTCAATGGGAAAAAAGTATCATTACTTACTAACTGGAGATGTTACAGACGTAAAAACACTACAAGAACTTAGCAAAATGATGAATAGCAGCAGAAGTGATGCTCTTATTGGTAGTGGTGTCCTGGGTGACAAGGAGAGGGTGGGAAGGATGATGATGGCTGCTGTCCTACTTGTGTAACAAACAGATGTAAAAAGAAAGGATCTTCTGACTTGTATGGATGACAAGTGAACACTTTGTTTAGTGGCACTGTATTATATGTGTCACAAATGTTAGCAGTTATCAATTATCCCTTTTAAGGGTGTATTTTACTTGATGTCTTCTTGTCTGAGCCTGTTTCAATAGAGATGTAACTACTTGTAATTTGGCTTTTTAAAATTCTGTTCTTTTTTGTATTTAAATAACTCACATGACAGCAGGATGGGATTCTTTTTTCCCAAAGTACAGGAAAGTTTGCAATGTAAAACGTACTAGATAAAGAGTAGATCATGGTGTTTACAGACCATGTTCCTTTGAGGTCACATGCTTGAATATGACTCAGTGTTGTATCATCAGAATCTATTCATCTGTTGTGGTCATTAAACTGACTCATTTTAGGCAGTCTGGCTTATTCCCACCTTAGGAAGTCACAGTGCCAGTGAGTACTGGAGCTGACAGTCTCACCAGCACAGCAAAGGGAGCTTTTGTGAGCACCCTGCAATTCTTCATTTTTCTATACACGTGATGAACTCTGGCTCCAGCTTATGCACAACCACAGAATTCTATCTGCTAAAGCTATCAAACTGCTTCTTCGATAATAAGCTGCTGTCAGAAGTTAGTATAAAACATAGGAATGTATGTATTAGAAAAATGGAAGAGGAAAAAGGAAAAATATTTTTATATGTGAAGACTGTACTTCAGTGATCAGAGTGGTAGAAAAAATTATCAGTTTCTTCACAGTTCCAAGTTGTGAGTTTAGAAACATGGGGCTAGAAAAGAACTTTTGATTATTGAGGCAAGTCCTCAGAATTACAGTCCTTATGTCCCCCGTTAGTGAAAAACTGGCCAAACTTGTGGTAAAATACTGTAAAGACTTCCTATGCATCTACTTCTCTTACTTGAAAACTGTTCTAGAAACTTGGTCTGTAGTTTGAGGCCTTCTAACTCTCAGTTTTAAATGGGTGTTTGACTATGCTTCATTTTGGTCATAACCATTTCTCATTTGACTTAAAAGTTATTTGGTCTGTCAAGTATTTGAATCACCAGTGTATTTTTATTAGATGTATTTTTTTCTTTTAAGATACAGGGGTTTTCTAGTTGTCCTCCCTGTAGCTGTTCATTTTGGAGTCTGTTCTTGGTCAGTTACCCAAACAGAATGTGTTGTCTGAGCCTTATAAAATGACATTTGTAACTGAAAGCATCCTACATCTTGCCTTTGTCTCAGCTGCATCATACTCAGACTGTTCTCCTCCAGTGAGAAACAGATCCCTTCAGATGTGTCAGCTTATTTTGCTCTCAAATGGCAAGCTCACAGTATGAAGCTGAAATTCTCATTTGTCCCAAGTGTATTACTTTGTGTCTGGTTATTGCACATCATCTCCTTTCTACTTTCCAGGCCTCAAATTTATGTAGCTTTGCTTGTATGATGCTCCTTTTCTCTGAACTGAAAAACTGTTTGTCAAAAGATACTATCTTGAGCACACTGCAAAGCTCAGCAGCTTGGGAGACAGTGCCTGGGAGCTAATGTTCTGGAAGACTTCACTCTCCTGATGCAAACTGCAGAAATTAGGCTCTCATTCATTTGCAAAAACACATGGCTGTTGAATTCTTCTAGAGGTCTAATACTGTGTTCAAGGTTTGGAACAGTTTTTAGTCATGCTACACTGTTAAGAGCAGAATGGGAGATTATTCAGGCCTTGGAACATAATTTGCATGAAGTGACCACTCCACAAGCAGTGGTGGAACCAGTGTTTGTTCTTCAGCTGTCTTACTGCAGTGTATGCTTCTGAACATATGTGCAACTAACACTGAGCATATGCTCTCTACTTGCAGGGAGGTAGTACAGGCAAATTGTGTCCGCTGGAAGAAAAAGTTCTTCTTTATGTGCAAAATCAGTGCCAGTGCCACAACAGGGATTCTGGATACTTGCACTTGCAGGGTGTCTGTACGGAAGGTAAATAGATTTTTTCACCTCCTTTCCTCTTTTCTTGTGCTTTTTTTCCTTTGCTTTGTTTTAATTTTTGAATGTCTGATAAACTTCATAAAGCAAATTTTAGCTGCAATCACATCAGGTATTCCTTTAGTCAAAATTTTGTAGTAATCTTATTACTTACTTTATTTTGACTAATTCATGGGGGTTTTATATTCTTATTGAAGAAAACCCTTTTTCCAGCAGGGCAGCAAAGGAATTACTCCTCAGTGTTTATAAAGTTAGCCCTTGATTGATACTTCCATTAAACAGCAGTAAGCTTAGAAGCCTTGAACTGTGCTAAGTACCAGAATTTTGCAGGCAGCACGTCCTACCTTTGGGGCCAGACCTTGTAAGAGCCAAATGCCAGCTGGCATCAGGCACTTGCCCTTCCTCTCTCCAAGACAACAGTGTCTTGCTGGCCTGCTCCAAAGGCATTATGAATATTAAGGTCTAAATGACAAAAGCATAGTCTAGCAAATGTGTGGTGAGATTTAAAAAAACCAAACCCAAACAAAAATCCTGAGTCAGTCTATTTAATGGCTTAATGGTGTGTCTTTTTTCCTTTTTTTTCTAGGAATTAAAAGGAGGAAAGGCATACGCAAAGGTAAATTGAGATGTAGCTAATTTTGCCTACAGATAAGCTTTTCTTTCTTGCCATTTTATGCCCTTTTAAAGTAATTACAGAATAGTACGTAATACCCATGATTTCATTATGTGCATTGTAGTGACACAGTGTTGTTGGAACTTTCAATCAGTGTGTTTAGTAAGTATGTAACAGTGTTATACCACCAGAACTTTTTTCTTCCAAGCTGGTATGCGGAAGGGGTTAGTAAAAGTATACATTTACATTCACATTAAAAAATAAAGAAAACTCTCCTCGTTCTTTTTCTCTTTCTGCACTTTAAATTTTTAACTGAAAATGGAACTATGCTGGATTTTACACTCAGGGGTTTTTTTCTGCTTTTTGCCTCAGTCCATTCCCTTTAATAGGCATCCTCTTACACATATTTGAAAGAAACTGCTACTGAGTGGTACTCAATGTGTAATTATCAAGTACCTTCATTTAGTCAAATGCTTACTACTAACTTTGTCATTTTCTCTTAACAGCTGGGATTTGCAGATCTAAATCTAGCAGAGTTTGCTGGATCGGGAAATACCACTCGTCGCTGTTTACTGGAAGGTTATGATACCAAAAATACAAGACAAGATAACTCCATTCTTAAAGTAACTTATTTCCTTTATCATACTTAAAGCAATAAAGCAGAGAACAAGTGGTATTTTTAAGCACTTAATGAAATTTAAAACTTATTTGCTGAACCTCTTTCTGGGAGGAAAGCTATTTAAAGTAAAACCAGAAGTGTTGTTTAGAGACAATCATTAAAATCCACACAGTCAAAACCAGAATTTGTCCTACACTTTGAAATGGAGCTGAATAGCTGTAAAAGAAAAGCTTTTAAAAGGTGTTCCTAGTCTAAGGGGAGCTGTAAAATGAACAAATTAATATATGGTATCTTCAAGACTGAGCAACTTTCTGTGCACCTTTCTGAGAGTGAATCTATTAATTGGCTTATTTATGTACAAGCCACCTTCAATACCTCCATGACTCCTGGGATTTTCCTGTTTTTATTTGATAGTAATCACTGTAACAGTTGGGGAGAATTCTTAAAAGAAACCCACTCTGACATTCTCTTCCATTAGTCCAGGGAGCTAAAAAACTGAATAAGCTCCATAAACCTGAAAATAATTCCATTAAGAATGTTTCAGGCAATTAAAAAAAAATTCTTTTCCTACTGAGACACTGGGATTAATTTCCCATATTATTCAGTATACTGTCTATGCATGGATTTTCTCATCTCTGACAGTCACAGACTGTCCAGAACACTTGTAATTGATGGCTTTGACCTGCCTAACAGGCCTTCAATGCACTGTGTCCTATGGCTTATCTACCCTGTGTGGTTTTGCTGTGTCTCTGATGTTAGCACAACCTGTCCTGAGAGCCAGCAGTTTGCTGAACACCCTCAGCAAAGAACATATTCAGCACCTACTGGTCTAAACAATACTCTTGTTTGCTCATTCAGGTTTTAAGTTTCTTGGCTCTGTTTTTCCCTTGAAGACATCTTAATTATTAATAATTCTAAGGTTCTCCTTGATCTATGTGTCTTTTTCAGAATCTTGTATGTGTAAATATCTTACTTTAAATGGTATTTTGTGTTGTTTGTATGCCTACTAAGAAAAAAGATGTAGTTGTTTGCCTTAGTGTGTTTATTTGCATGTATGATTATGGCATTTTGTTTTCCTTAAATGTAACATTTGTGGCAAATATAACTTACTTACATGACCATGTATGTGTCACAGACCAATTTTTCTTTTCCTTATGGTGGATTTTGTTTTCTTTATGTGTAGGTTTTGATCAACATGCAGCTGATGTCTGGAGACCCGTGCTTTAAAACGTAAGTTTGTAAAAAATCTCTGTGGGGTGGTGTTTTGATTGTACATTCCATGTTGAGAATTACACTTCTGATTTATGTTTTCACATCTCTCCTTTCTGGCAACAGTACTTTAAAAAAAAAAAAAAAAAGGCACAAATAAATGGCACGGTAGCTGAATAATGACTTACATGGTAAAATTGCCAGTAGAAGCGTCATAGAGCTTCTTGCTGTTAGATACTTAGTATCAAGCACAGAATACTTGCCTGTATCTCTGTAATGTAAAAAAAACCACTTCAGGGAAACTGTTCCTGCAGCAACCTTATATAAATATACTTGGTACGGGGTGATCTGACTAATCCTTGTGTCTGGAAAAGGTGCTGCTATACCTTTTATTCACAAGTCTCAGGTGATTTTGAAATATTCATTTGCAAAAAAGACCCCAACAAACACAACAGAAGCGTGATTCAACTTAGTACAAGAGAATGCACTTACAGACATTTAGTTAGCAAAGACATTCTGCAAGTTAGTAAAAGATGCAAGAGGTAACCTCTGAGGGGGCAGGTAGCTAGGAAAATTCACTGCCATACATTGAGGATCCTTTGACCTTGTCCTTAATCTGTAGTTAAGGAAGTGTAATAGTTGTGCTGTGATTCTGTACCAGTCCAGCTTAGGTGATTCACCACAGAACTCTTAAATGTACCCTTACCTGACTAAATGTCCTTTCTTTTCTCTTCTACCAACCTTTAATGAGAAGAATAGAACACTGAACACTGTCGAATCTCATCTTGTGCTTATTGAATAAATAGCAAGAGGATATTATCTGAATTTGTCTGACTGGGCAAAACTTTTCTGTATCCCTAGTTACTTAGCACCTCTTTTACTTCAGAACAACTTTAGTACATTTACTTTAGAGTCAGACCTACTAATAAATATGTCACTGGAACTGATGAACAATTCCTCAAAGGCTTAAAATCATTAGTCTTGGATACTAACAAAGAAATGTATTTCTGTTTTTTACTGCCTAGTACTGAAGGAGTTTAAATTAGTACCTAAATAGCTTTCTGAACTCCTAGGAAGAAATCGCTAACTCAAATTATTCAGACTTGGCATTTTCTTCCAAACTGGTGATATAACCGCTTCCTGGAACATAAACTTTCACCACAAACGGAACAAAAAATTTATCTAATCCAGATGTCCTTTGTAGAAGGAAAAATGAACCTTAGAACAGTTTCACAATCTGGAACCAACTACATATTTTATGAAGAAGCCTCGAAGCCTTGGGGTTTGATATGGGATGACATCCCTGAAACCATTCCGTTCTTGCTTTCAGAAGTATGTTATACAGTTAAGTCACACAGGCACTGTATTTCTAGACGTGCTTTTTTCTTTCTCTATTTACTTTCAAACATAACCTAAGAAGGGCTATGTTACTCTACATGAAGACAGTGACTAATTTATTGAATATGTCAAATCTAAAAATGTCAACCCACCTGTATGCAGACCAACAGTCTGTTCCCAAAGTAGGAAACAACAAAGCATAAAAAACCCCCTGTAGGTAACATCTTGAAATGTATTTTGGTTGTATTTGCTCGCAAGAAATTGCTTGCGCTTTGTCATTTTCTAATAAGTTTCTTTTGCACTAGCAAAACCCAAACTAAGAGGTTTAGTATTTTAATAAAATCTCCCTTTGGGTCTTGGTATTAACTCAAACAAGCATTTAAGCATTATTAAAAGCCTTTTAATATTGAACTAAAATATAAATTATGTCATACATTATGCTTTTTTATTTTGTAGGAGGTAGAATTTAGAGGGCAATACATGGAGATGGTTCATAGACCCCTTTATTAGGAGCTGGGAGGGCTATCAGCCCAGAATCATTTCCTGTCCTGTAACAGGGATGAAACAAAGCCAGGAGTACATCACAGCACACAAGCCAACTTGGCCAACTGTTGTGCATGCTGGGGTTTTTTTTACGTACCACCTTTTATGTGTATTCCATCAAGTACTGAATTACATATATTCTTAGCATGTAAACTGTCCTGTGATTCATACACTTAACAAAAATAAGAAACAACTTCAAGTTAAAGACATATCACTCCACCCATCATCAGAAAAGGAAAAGCCTTTCCCAGGATCTCCAGAAGCCTGAGGGCTGAGCAGATTGATTCTGTAAAATGTCCTTAAGCTCAATAGCAAAAGCTACTTTTTTTGTTCATTTCTTTCAATAGAGGACTAGGCAGCATGTTTTCAGAAAAGAATTGCAGGTCTGTTAAATTGATGCACAGTATGAATTATGCCAACATATTTGAAATGAAAACTATGTGCTGATCGATTTGGAAGGATTACAACAGAAGTACAGCAAATCTTAACCACCTTTTTTTCTTACAGACCTCCTTCCACAGCAACATCTATAGCAATTGCTGGAGAATCAGAGTCTTTGCATGAAGACAGGAAAGGTGGAGAAAATTTAAAAGTAGCGCATCTGGGTATAGCAGGTATAGAATAATGCTCTTAATTTTTCAATGCTTTTATAACTGGCATCATAGTTTCAAGGAGATGTACAAAATACTTCAAATCTGAAAGGGATGCTGACAGTTGGCCTGCAGAGGAACCTTCTTACATGGCTTGTGAGTTTCTACTTCAAGCACAGCTGAAATTTTATGCAGGTTAGCTTTTCAGACAGAAAACGTCTGGCACAACATTCTATTATGATACTGGAGAAAAGCATGGTCATCTCTTTAATATTGACACTACACAAATCTACAGCTACATTTCATACAAATCTTTCTAACCCAATGGTACTCTCTGTTTTGCTCAGATACATATTATGATTTTTATTTTTTAAAGAAGGTATATTCATTAACATTTTTGCAGCACTTCAATCTTCAAAAGGTTTGTAGAAAATCAGTGTCAAGTCTGTAATTCCTCTGGGAAATGTGACTTTTGAATCTAATCAAGATTACAGAGAAAGTAGCAATAAAGCTGGCTTTAGGAACACTGTCTGACTTGCACATGTTGCAGATGTCTCATCAAAGAGTGCCTCAGTCCCAGATGAACTTGGTGCATATGGACATTCCAGAACATCAAGCTATGCAAGTCAGCAATCAAAACTGTCAGGTAGCTGTTCACAATTTTGTTATGAGTTGTTGGGGATTATTTTTCTTTCACAGGCTTAGACAGGAGAAAATTAGTTGACTTTATGTTTTAAAAAGGGTTTGGGTTGAAAGCATTTTCCTAGGAGTTTCAGGTGTGGCAAGGGTAACATTTTTTCCCCTCTTAAAATTACACTGGATTATCTCTTCAGATGCAAGACAGCTTTTTGCCTTCGCTCCCTCCAATTAAGGTATCTGAATGAGATTTTCACCTCTTCCATGAGTAAAAAAAATGGAGACTTAGCTCTAAAAGCTGAAGGGGATGGTATTTGTCATTCTACTTGTTATGATATAAACAGGAATTACTTAGAACAAAAAGAAAATGGCATGTGTTAGAATACAAAACCTGAAGTCAGTTGTCTAGTTGATGCATGCACATACATTCATAGGGCTTTTTGAAGTCCCTTCAGAAGACAAAACACAAATTCCGGTTTTAGGATGGACCTGGCCTGTCAAGAACATACGTAACCCCTCTCTCCTGCATTTTCCCAACAGGTTATAGCACATGTCATTCTAGATCATCCAGTCTGTCTGAACTCTGCCACAGGAGAAACACCTCAGTGGGGAGTACCTCAGTGGGAAGTACCTCAACAGGAACTGGAAGTATTCTAGAGCCATGTGAAGAGACTGAGCCAAAAGTAACTGAAGCTGATACTGACACATCTACTGAAGATGCACCATCGGTAAAACAATGCAGGTACACTTAATCTGAAAGCCTTATGTAGCACAAGTAAATTACTTTATTATGTCTAAGAGCTCTACATATATTTATTTTCGCAGACATCCCGTAAAGCAAGACTCTGTGGAGTCACAGCTGAAGAGGGTTGATGCTACCAGAGTTGATGCTGATGATATAGTTGAAAAAATACTCCAGAGTCAAGACTTCAGTTTAGACTCAAGTGCAGAAGGTATGGAGATCAGTAAGGAAGCTTAGGGAAAATTGACGTACATTTACAGGCCTTAGGAAAACCCATTCTCTTCACAGTCCCTGTTGTTTGTATTCATAAGGACTGTGCATGTGGCTTGCTAAATTTTCTGCTTCATCTTGTCTACCAGAAATTGAAAATACCCTCACATGACTCAGGGAGCTTTCCCAGATCATTACTTTAAGCCTAAAAGAGCAAGTACTAATCTGTGACAAAGGTAGCTCCTCCAACCTACACCATGTAGGAGTTGGTTCCTCATTACTTAAAGTATTTGCATCTGAAAGTATCAGCTACAGAACTGGTAGATTTAAAATTACTTAGATTTAGCTAGGGCAACGTTAAAGAAAGCTAACATATTTTAATTCATTTGCCTTTTAGAAGAAGGTTTAAGATTATTTGTGGGCCCTGGTGGAAGCACTTCTTTTGGAAGCCACCATCTACCTAACAGGTATGTAGCTTGAACAACTAATCCATAGGCAATACTAAATAAAAATGCATCTTATACAGCAATTATTCTGCATCTACATTCTTGATCTTTGTATCTTTCTATTCTGTATCATTTAAAAGCACTAAAAGATCTAGATTGCCAGTTTTTAAAATAGGACACAGATTAGTTCCAAAACAGAACTGATGTGTCAGCCATGAGAACTAACTTTCGGAGCTTCTGAAGAGTCTCAGTTCCAAGGTTTTCAGATGCAAGCAATGTTTCAGTATGGACACGGGAAACAGACACCAGTTTCAAATGTGAGCTCTACAACCTTACTACGTTACCCTGGAGTGGGAAGAAAATTTTAAGTGTTTTACACATCTACCTTTACAGTATCAAACTGTTACGTCTTCCTGATAACAAGCCTAATTTTCTTCAGTTTAGTTTTTCCTCACAAATCCTGTTTCCATTTGTTACATTTGTTTCAATGGTTTCTTCATCTTTCAGCTATTTGCAGTCCTAAACTCTTTCTTTTGATCATCTGCTTCAGATTGTCTTGTAGTTTAGAACCAGAGGCTTTTTTTTCTTCTCTAAACCTTCTTCAAATACCCTGATATATGACTTGACCTGAATGTGTTAATCTTCAGATGAGAAAGCACGAAAACCAGGCAATATGCTCTAATACCGTGTTTCTGCAGTCCAATGTAACTCAATATTTTTAGCTCAAGAAATTAGAATATCCTCAGTATTTCAGTAATTACTATGAACTTAGGTATAAAGGCAGCTGTTGATATATTGAGAGTCATAACATAATTGCATTTTATATGTGCACGCAATACTGATGGTTACAAGATGATTCTCATCGGGTTATCTGCAAACTGGGCATACTAATGGCTGTCTAGGATCACATGAATGGGTACAGAACACATTCCTGTAGCATACAGAGATCTGTCCTAGTGCAGTTGCCAGAACAGTCCACGCACAATACTATACTAAGGCAGAGCTTACCCTATTAATTTTTTACATAGTACTGCAATTTGCTGTGGAAAACCATCCAGTATGGGCTGTCACCTGGGAGGTGAGAGAGTTCAATTTACAATTCAGAATAAACAAACAACTGAAGATGTTTTTCTTGTTTTTTAATGTAAGATGATGATCACTTTCTGGTTTTTTTAGACCCATTGATTTGTTTATGGATAAATGTATATGAAGAGTATTAGCTGCATATGATATAGCTGTGGGGAGGGGTACCCTAAAGGTGATGTTTAAGAAATTCTAGTGAAGTCCAACAGTAACTTCTTGTTCAGTAACATTAGTTTTTGTTCATTTTGACTGTAGTACAAAAAAAAAATCTCTTTAATGCATTAAAATGTAGGTGACTCCATGGCATGGTAATAATGACAAATGTTTTCTACCCTTCACATTTAGCTGGTTTGATATTTCCTGTTTGGGTGGAGAGGTTTTGTTGGGGTCTTCTTGGAAGGGCTGTTGGTTGGGTTGTTTAAACAATACACTTCCTGATATGTGATACTTGCTATTTAGCTTTCATTTAAATTAACATTGAACTAACTTTTTTCAAACTTTCAGAGTAGGATCTGGAGCATATGAGCAGGTGGTGATAAAACGCTAAACTGGATGTCAAATGAGGAAAACTTGGAACCCTGATGTTGATACTTCTGGTAGTGTTTGCTCTGTTGCAAGAGCTGAGAAAGACAAAATGAACTCAATGTACTCTTTTTCTGAAAAGCAATGGAATGCCTCTTGCTCATAGAGCATCACCTTCTGTGGTATGATGGCAATGTTTAGCTAGGTGTACCTTGTGAGACCACTTGGACCATTTCTGTAAACTCTGATGTTAGTGGAATTACTTAATATCTGTGAAACATCTGTGGAAGCATGATGAAACAAGTCCCATTTCAATGATTTATGTAAGAGATCACTTGTGGTGATGGACTTTGTTCATAATGTCTTTTCTAAAGAAACTTCCCAAAGTTGGTTGTAAAAGAACCTGAAAAAAATAATTACTCAATTTGATCCTACATGTCATTTTATTTTTACAGAAGCTAATTCCTCATATTGAGTCAGTTTTTATCAGGTCAGAATTATGGCCTCCAAAAAACAGGCCAGCTATGTTTTAACATAACCAAAACCTTCTCTTAAGAGTACTGAGCACAACTTCATTGTGAGGTTCAACAAAAGAGGTGAATGTCACATACATTTAAAACAAATCCCCAAAACTAAATAGATCGAAAGCAGCCACTAATCAGTTGTGCTAACTGTAAATTAAGTCTACAGGCTTAAATGCATCAAATGTGACATTTTTTTGTTCAAGTGATGAAAAAAGTGAGCTTCCACACCAAAACACTAAGGCACAGTAGTGTATTATCAAGAAAGTTGCCTCGATTGTTAAATCTGGAGTTCAGCAGCTGCTCCCACAGAAACTCACTTCAATAATGCATGAACATTGAGATGCAATGGGATGGTACTGTTTACAAACCTAGTCAGTAGTTTACTACCACTTAATGTTTTTTATTGTAGCTTAAGCCTTCACAGTCAGTGCTTTGCTTATGTTTTGAATGTGCCTTGCGGGATTGGGGGTGTACAGGGAGATTAAACAATTTACTAAGGAATTTAAGCTTTAAAACTAGGTAAGCATCTCTACTATCATTAATATAACTTGTTAAGAGAAGCACTTTATTGTAGACCTATCTGCACACTGAAAAGGTCTTGGTGTGCAACAGCTTTGCTATTTTCTTTTGCTATCTGTCCACTGTCACATTAGGTCAATGTACTGTATTTAAATTTGCACAAGTAGTCATTTGCCTGACAGGCAAGAGCAAGCTCTTTAAATTTTCATTGAGAATATGAAAGAATCCATTTTTAGAAGGATGTGTTAGGTGTAATTAATTGTAAACTGCAAATGACTTAATTTTTTTTTTTACATTTAGTGGTACTGTTTATCAGTTAAAGCCTGGAATAACTAGAAATAGTGTGGCAACTTTTGAAAGCTCAGAATGAGCAAAATTTGAAGCAGAGTGGTGTTTGACACCTTTTTATTGATGTAAAAGTAGGCCATGTTTAATAGGTTAAATTAGGAAAAGCAGACTTGGTTTTCCAGAAATCCATGGCAGAATTATTAAAATTTTATTTGTATTTTTAAGGAAATTTCAGATTTTAAAGCTAGAATACTGTTATTGAATATGATGAATATGAGCTAATTCTCAGTTTTGGTACTTGCATACTTTTATTGCTACTGTTAATTATAATCTCTTTGGAGTATCTAATTAGGTAAAAGAATTAATACAAAGATTCTATTTTAGCTGCTCTTAATAGAAGTGTGTGGTATTATCAGTTTCTGTTCTCCATAGGAATTTTAAACAGAAACTACTCAACTGCTGGCATACAACTCTCTCTCACAACATTATAGTCTCCTTTCCTGTTAAATAACTAATTCATACCAAAAGAATGCCATTACAGGCAGAATATGTCAAGAATTTGAATACTTGCTTTCAGTACTCTTTAACATTGCTGTACGTGTTGGCAAATCTATTAAAACCAGTAGTAGTTAAATGGTGGTTTACTTACATTTACTAGGAAAACTACATGTAGTTTGAGGAAAACAGACTTTTAAAAAACACTGTACAGCTACTTATGTAATTCTGAAGGAAATTTCCATAGCCCATTCTATTTTAAGTTAAACAACACAGCTAATTGTCATAGATTAGATAACTTGTTTACTAGAAACAGTATTTTCTTGCCTGAGCAGATCTTTTAAGTAGTAGGGAAGTTGACATAAAAACCCAGCTTTTCATAAAACTGTATCCTAGTAATTTATTCTCCTGACTTGACTTACAACTCTTCATGAAGTGATTATGTAATTGTGCATCATTAAAGTGGAACATAACCTTCACATTTAGGTGTTGTATTTTCTTTTTAGTAAACTCTTATATGAATACTGGAGACTTTCATGTTGTAAACTGTTTGGGATGTGCTGGTGGATTATGGAATTTTTTAACTGTATTTAAATACAAATCTCTCAGACATTCAATAAACTCATGTCTTCAGCTTGGAATAAGTACCTAAACAATTGTCTCTTTTTTTTTTTAAATGCAAAAAATGACAAACTTAATTGGCAGTTTGAATCCATTTCAGTTTCTCTTCCAGTTAAGGATGACTTTTTAAAATGCTTTGCCTTTTTCTGCTTCTGAGTTTTCACACAGTTTCAATGACATCTACATTATCAGGAAAATGTGTCATTTAGATCCCATTCTTTTCCTAATGTAGAAGGAAAATCTTTAATTTGTAACACTGATCAGAAGTATCCTGTTCAGCTATTCTGACCAAAACCAAACAATAGCTATACACCTTATTTCCCTTATATTCAGGATACTGCACTGTTTTCTTGATGGTAGTGTTGGGAGATTTTTCTGGTTGTCTTGTGGAGTTTTGTTCTTGTTAACTTTTTTCCATCTGCTGTATTTGGATTTTACAGTTTTGAACAACAGCTGCACATGAGAACAAAAAATATTTCAGGTACACCAGAGCCAGGTTAGCATTCACAATTACAGCAGTTCTTAAATTTTTTATTTTTTTTCCAAAGACAGAACAAAGATGCCAGTTTCCTATTTCAATTCAGCTGGAACAACATTTGGTTTTCATCAAGGCTATATACTCATCTTGAAAAAGGCATCTATAGATTTCATAGAAATTAAGAAAAAACTTGCCCTAAACCTGTCTCACTCACATTACTCAGCACAACACAGTAGATGACAAAACAAACTATACTTGATAGCTACAATAAGGCAATAGAAAGCAAACAGAAATACTTCATTTTCTTCATGAGAACTAATTATTTCCTTTTAGCCCTTGATACTCTACTTGAAACCCCTATGAGTGACTGTTACCTTTGTCAGAAGCACTCACCTGCACTCAATGAGAGGTGCTGACAGATAAATACTGCTGATGGAAGGTTAGAAAAGATTGTGTGGTCTAGTTACAATAGAGAACACACCATTTGACAGCTTCTAAAAGAACCACTTTCTTTACTTTAACTGAACTTTGTATGAGGAATCTGTGATCTAATCATCTTCATCTTCACATTCAATATTGACCATCACAGCAGAACCATCACTGCTCAGTGTGACCTTGCCAGCAATAAGCTTGCATAACTTCTCAAAGGTACCACAAAGTCGATTCACTTTGGGAAAAGAAAAGATTGTTGCAAGGGGTATGTAAACCTCATTTCCGCTGACAAATGGTTCCATGTTTTTTTCAACAACCAGTTTTCCAAGATAGTCTGAAAAACAGTCCACTGAAGGTTGGAATTTGGATTTTCTCTCAGGATCGTTACCGTACTCCTCATGTTTTGACATTAAACGGTGCTTAATGATTTGAGCTGTGAAAATAACTTCACTGATCACTGCATTCTGCAAGTACTTCTCATCTTTGAGACTTGGGTACACTGCTTTGAAGACCTTTACAATGTACAAGAATACATAAAATATTTATCACTATCACAAGCTCAGATTTTACCATTTGCTGTCCAAAAAAGCTTCCAAAATGCGAATACAGTTTTTTATTCAATCCTATTTTGCTTATTAAACATTTCCACTTTACAGAAAAACTAGGCAATATGAGCTGGTTTTCTGTATTACAACTACACTGGCAGTTAAAGGAACTTTAAAAAAACACCCCAAAACCCAACAGGCTATACCTGCAAGCTACACTTGTAGATCAGGAGAGGTGTAAAGCCCTGCAATTCTTTACTTATTTTTAATAATTCTCTTACTGCTCACATTACTCATTATGAGGTTCTGGGGACAGTGCCATAGTGATGGAGATTCTAAACTACTTCTGAACTGTCATCTGGAAACCAAAACTATAGCATGTCATTTATTGTTTTCAGACTAAAACATTAAATATGCTCTCACAGCTGTAGGGAATGCTAAAAATAAATTATGACATTGAAATCTCTGAACTCGTAGTGTGTTCTACACTGAGCTCTACTCCAAAGCAGTTAAGGAAACTAAACAGGCACTCTCATTCCCACCAGTTTACTATGAAGTGCTTTATACCAACATGCTACCAATGAAGTTCCACTGTCTATAATTATTTCTTAGTTTCCAATTACATTTTGAAATGTTGATTTATTCCTATAAATTAGTTACATAATAAAAATTTGGTAAGAAACAAACATTAACACTCTTATTGAAACTCAAAGGATACCCATGTCAAAACTGTCTCCAAATGACCCTGTAACAGGAGATAATGAAAGCAATTTCTAATACATGTCCTAGATGTATTTTCAAGTTTGTTGAGCATTAAAGAGCACTTCATGATTCTACTAATGGCAGTAGATGACATGTGACATTTCACATGCACAGATATTTCAAATACAGAAATTATAAATGTTTTTATAGCTTGGAAACCATAAAAAATAACACCATAACACTACTATGTTTTAGTTCAGGTCACAAGTCATTTGAAGATACTTACATATTTTTACACAAAGAACTGAAATACTAGAGTATGTTCACTGAAACAAGTAATTTAAGGCCTCATAAAATTGAAAAAACTCCAACAGTATTACTTACTTTTGCATCATTACTTCATGTCAACTCTGAAAAAAGTTTGATTTATACCACATGGCATTTAGTTAGAAATGCTTTTTATTTTTTATGTATCTGAAAAATCTGTATCATTGCCAACAGGCACATAATAAGTAAAATTAATGACTAGAGGAAAAACAGCTGGCAGAAAGGAAAAATTTCATTCTAAGGATAGGAGTATCTTAAGATAAGAATGGTTATCCATATTGTCATTTGGCAAATACCCTGAAAGTTTAAGGCCTTTGTACAACTGGAAACACAAAGAATGAGACTCTCTTGTTCTGGTGAAAATTGGAGCTAGGACTGGATAGTAGCAGTAGCCCATGCTAATAACACCTCACAGGCAGTCATAGACAACTTTACTCTTTATTCATATCTCTAAAGGAAGAAAATCATACTTACTGTTTCGTAAATTACTTCAGTGGGCTTCTCAGACTGAAGAGATTCACCAGTTTGAGGATATTTTCTAATAAACACACCTATTTGGGTACAAAACCCAGCCTTCTCCATTCCTGTTGGTGGGTGCCCTACACCAGTAAACTCCACAGAGTAATCATAGCATCTAGCAGTCGCTAGAGCCCTAAAAAAGACAAATTATTCCAATTACCTGAAATATTCATCTTTCTATGTGATAAAGATGCATTCTTAAGGAGAAGCAAGACTCCAAGGCTGTGAAGGCTTGAACATAATTTCTCTTAACTCCCATGCCTGAAGATAAGCACTGTCAAAGCTTGCTGTATCAGAGCTGTAAGATGCCTACCATAGTCTGAATCATTTAGTATCAGTAATTTAGCCATCAAAACATTACTGTTTCTTCTAAAATATGTGCACAGAATGTTAATGCCCACAGTTGCTGAGTCACCAACTTGAAAGTCAGCTAAAAACTACCAATTTTCAAGAATAAAATTATTTGAGAAGAACACATTAAAAATATACACACCCCTAAACCACAAGGGACCAGTTAATAGAGAAAGTGTGGTCTGTTGTAAATATATAAAGACTAAAATCTACCTAATCAAGGTTACAACACTGTACATAACATCTAAATGAAAACTATCTTGTAGTACATCAGCCAGTGTAAACAAAGGGATGGGGCAGGGAATCAAAACTGCACCACCTACCTGCATCATTCTCCATGAAAAAGAAGAACACTAAATTAACATCTCTTGTGTCTTAGAGAGTACTGTAATATTTTTATTTCACAACACAAAGGCTTTCTCAAGTTTACAGCTCAAACCACCCCCCCATTTCTTCAGTGATATCAATACTTTTAATTCACATCTATCTAAAAGCAAAATCTAAATATACTTAAAGTCAAAGAAATTGTCACTAACGTATTCTAAAGTAGCCAATAACAGGCAGGCTTTAGTATCATTATGTAGAGAAAAATATATGCTTCCAGCTTTGCAAAACTATTTATTCAAAAATCACTGGATACTTTAAAGTGTATGGCAGAAACAACATAGTTTAATGGGAAAAACTTCCAAGATAGATACGCAAGAGTTGGCTACTGAGGTATGGCATTCTTTACTGTACCATCTATTTTCTTCCACAAATGCTTGACAGTTGACTGTTAACACAAAATCCCACTCCCTCTTTATTTTATATTTATTACATTACTGATATTAAGGGTAAGATAGATCTCATATAATCCTCTGTCATGTGCATATGATTTGCATTAAATCCTTCACTGGGCCATTATTCATTAAACTATCCTAACATGTGTTCAACATGCCCCACTACTGTGATTATTTAATAAATCTGCTTGCATACTCTGAGTGCTTTGATTACACACCATACATAGCAAGCACATTTCTTGGATTTCACGAAGAATTTCTATAGCAAGGTATTACTCAAAAAGGTTAATTGATACCTTCCTTACACTTCAACTGTGTTAATTGTAATAAAGATATATAAAAAGTAAGTAAAAGTTTTAAATTTTTTTTGCAGAGCAGTTACAGTAAAAGCCAACTTCACCACCACCATAAAACACAAAAACCAAAGAAAATGCTTAACTACTCTCAACAGCAAAGAAACCACCAAATCAGGAGGTGACACTTCACTTGACAGCAAACCACGTAAGTGAACCAGTCGGAAAATGCACAGCCATTCATTTCTTGCACTACTGGACACCCAGAGCTGTCAGAACATGATATTCAGTACCTTACCAGCTTTGAAATTGTGCTTGGTTCCACTCAAATTTGTGGTCTGGATGCCTGTATAATATCACTCCTGGAAGCAAAGGGTTAAATTCAGAATTTGGAGTACTGATCACAACTATGCTTGGAGCCATGAAACCAAACACCACTTCAGGAAACTTCTTCAGCTCTGGTTCTTCCAGGTGTTCTATTCTGGAAAGAGTAAGTTGATGTCTGTGTTTAAAAACATAATACTGTAATCCTAACAACCAGTCAAAAAAACCCCAAACCTCTATCTGTAACTTGTAATTTTACACCTGGCTCAGTAATATAAGCACTGGCACTGTGGCGAAGTGGCAGCACAGAGGTTTTTGTCTGAGCAAATCTCCTCTTGCGTTTTGTATCCTCTTCCCACCATAAGCACTATTTGAATTGCTTAGCATGGTAATTTAAACACAAGTTAGAAGATGCCCCTCTTCTACTTTATACTTTTCTAATTCTACTCTTCTGCTTGAAAGGTTTGATCGAGCATGTTTGGAGCATGGACAAAATTCCAAACTGAACTCTAATGGACTTAAAAAACTATTTTGTATTGTCCTAATACTCACAGTTCAATACACGTCACCAAGTCAAAACCAAGCATGCAAGGATCTTTATGGGCAACTGAACCATGATGCAAGGTAATAGTTAGGGATCTTTCAGATGGTTGCAAATAATCAACAGGAAGAGGAGACAATGTATGCCTACAAAAGTATTAAAAATATGATGTTACAGAAAGGACCTTAAGACAAGATAAATGCTGCATGCAAATAAACTAGCTAACACCCCGCACAGATACCTCATAAATCTCAAAAAGCTAACGACTTTACATGGATATAAAAACCAATATGCAATACAAACAGTTTTTGTAACTACATACAATAGGACAGAAGGAGCAGAAGTTAATCCAGAAGCTGTCCTTTGTGTTTACAAAAATTTCCATTATACTCTCAAGTCACTTGGAAAGCCACTTGTAAATTCTACTAATAGCTCAATTCCAGACACACAGTATGTCTGGTTTAGACAAGCAAGCTTTGCAGGGTTTTCAGGGGGAGTTTTAGACAAGCATACTACATATTTTTTCCAAGTAAAATGCACTGAGAAACCAAAGTACCTGTGCAAATTTCATTCTCAAATACTGCACTACACAAAGCACACAATAAATATTAAATATAAAAGGTTACTTCTCTTCATTCTTGAAAAAGAGCAAGAGATAACATCAGCATCTAGATCCTACATATTCACTGAAATTGTATTAACCTGCTTTCAAGAAACCCTATGTTCATCCATCAGACCAATGCTTCAAAGATCACATAAACCTCTCATTTTAGAGGCTTCTAAACCAGACACCACACACTGAGCTAAACTTCCTATTTCAAAACAATAAACAAGAACAAGTCCCCACCATTGTGACTAAAAGTTACATATACATTTCAAAGATCAAAACTGATCTTTCTGAAGACAATAATGTCAGTATAAGCATAAGCAGATATTCCCAACACCATGTATTAGTGCCTTTACAAACAGTGTTATTTCTCAGATGTGCACACCCTGAGGGCCTCTCCATGACCCAGACCTTTGGCTACATTAGGTGATGTTACGGGCACCTGCAGCCCAGGAGTCCCCAGGCACAGATCCAACGACAGCTCTTAATTTGCCAAGCTGCTATTTCTGCAATTACTCTAATTTTGAAAGCCTCTACAAGAAATGCTGCAACATGCCACTTGCATTTGGTTTGCATGGCAAGGTACGCAGGGGGCTATAGGAGAGGCTTCTCTGAGGGGAAGCCCATTCTGGAGCAGGCTCCTGGCAGGAACCTCTGGAAAAAAGGAGCCCACACTGGAGCAGCTTGGCTGGCAGGACTTGTGACCCAGTAGGGTACCCATGCTGGAGCAGCCTGCTCCTGAAGGACTGCACCTTGTGGAAAGGAACCCAGGCTGGAGCAATTAATGAAGAACTGCAGCCCATGGGAAGGACTCATGCTGGAGAAGTTCATGGAAGACTGTATCCCCCCCATTCTGGACCACATTCTGCAGCAGAGGAAGGACTCCTCTCCCTGAGGAGGAAGCAGCAGCAGAAATAACATGTAATGAACTGACTGTAATCCCCATTCCTCATCTCTCTGCAACACTGCAGGAGAGGAGCTAGGGAATAGGCAATAAAGTTAAACCCATGAAGGAGTGAGGGGTAGGGGGAAGGTGTTTTTAAAATTTCTTTTACTTCTTATCCTCCTACTCTGATTTTGATAATAAACTCAACTAATTCCCCCAAGTCAAATCTGGTTTGCTCATGATGGTAACTGGTGAATGATCTTTCCCTGTCCTTTAACTCATGAACCTTTTGTTATATTTTCTCTCCCTGTCCAGCTAAGGAAGGGAGTGAGCTCCTGGCTGCCAACCAGGGACAACCCACCACACCACTAGGTCAAGACAAACACAAACCTCAAAACAATCAGAGAGCTTACATTTTCTCTTTCATTACATTTGCACAGATATCTAACCCAGCTAACACTTCAATGCAACTGCAGAATTTCAGCATCCGGAGAAGGCTGCAATCAGCACATCCTAAATCTGCCACCTGTAAATTCAATATTAAACAATTTATAAATGCTATGTATTTCTCAGTAATTTCAGAGACTTTCATAAAATTAAAATTCCATACTTATGTCAAAATAACTTCTTAATGATAAAGCATTTCACAATCATAACTAAAATTTACAGCTGCAATCAAGCAGGATAGATGCAGACTTGAGAATTCTTTTAAAAAAATGTATATGAGGATCCTGCGAGATTTTAAAAAAATAATTAACCTTTTGTTCCTACAGCTATAAACACGTACATGTAGGGCATCCCACTGACTCTAGAGAACGTCTTTCATGTGAGTAACAATAAGGTATGATTTTGAGTATCAAAGCTGCAGCAATTTTCACATTCACCATTGCTTTTCACTGTGCTGTTCTCCCTCCAAAACACTGAGAACAGGCTCACCAGCATCCAAGCTAGCAAAGAATCAGCATAAAACAAGGTTACAGGCTCAGTCTAATGTTTAAGTGGGGAACTCTGGGGACATTCAGACCATGAAGTCAAATAATAGATATTCTTTCCTGTAAGCCAAAAAGATAGTTGAGTATGTAAACCAACCCCCACTGCTCCTTCTCAGGCTCAGTCAAGGCTGAAGCACTCTGCTGCTCTCCATGTGAAAATCCTGAGTTGTTTCTATCCAGCTTATCTACCCTCTGTGCAAACAGAAAGTTCACCCTCCCACCCCTTCCACATCCTAAATCAGAAAATTCAAACCTTTAAAGACAGATGCAACACTGGTAAATACATTCCATCTGAAAGCAGATTACAGTGCCACGACCTCATAGATTAGATTAGATTTTTATTAGCTACTAGAAGTATGATTACGTAAGTAATGCAGGTGCATCAGTTTCTTGCATGCCCCTTAAAATATTAACATCAGTTTAAGGATTAAACACTGCACACTTGAGAAGATCTTTTGCAGAAGGAAGTGGGGAGGACACATTAAAAGAGAGCCAACACTACAGAATGTTGCTTAAATAATTTAACTTTTCTCAGTGAGCAGTGAAACAAGAGTTCTGATATTTTAGTGGGGACACACATGACAACACAGGTGGAGGGCCACAAGACCTTAAGAAAGTGGAGATAAGTTAGTCTCACATAATCCCACACTCCCAATGTCACTTCTCATCTAAGACTATGTATGCAAATGATGAGGTAAACCAGGCTACACAGAACTAACAGCTCTGGAAAGCAAAACCCAACTATGCGGAAAGCAGCTTGAACCAAATTCTGCATAATTAAATTAAAACCAGAATGCCCACTACATTAAAAAACTAAGTCTAAGGCATTTCTCTTGTTTAAATAGTCTCCTCTTCACACCAAGTAACATTAATTTTATGTACCCCTGAAAAACAACGTATCACAAGGTGTCTGCTAAGACCATTTGGTTTTAACAGCTCCTCCACTACTGTTGTTTGGTAATTAGGTCAACAGGTTATTTACGCGTTTTGTCTTCCTGAGATACCAAGTGTCAACGTACTTTCAAATTTATAACCTACAGAGACAAAACATACCAACCTTCTTAGGTTTGTATTTCTCCACTAAATCTTTAACGAACTGGTGCCGTTGTTTGTACAAAGGAGGTTTAAATTTAATAATTTGTGTAAACTCTTCTTGAAAGTTCTTATCCATAATATTTTGGTAACTCTAAAATAAAAAGTGAACTCCTATTTTCTGAAGCACTTCATAACATATCCAATTACAGAGTTTGCCGTTTTCATTGGTGCTTGAGTCCCAGTTAAAGCAGGGTAGACCTGATCTGAGTTCTATTCAGAGAATGACAAAAACATTGGGATTAGCACGATTAGACTGTTCTTTCCATGTATAGTTATATAAATAACCTTATGTAAACAACTATAAATCATATACAAATCTAAAAAAGCAAATTTCATAATCTGTCACTCTCCATCCAGTACACCTGGACAGAGACTACAACCAAAGCATCTGGGCCAAGTCTGCACACAACGTGATTGCTCTACAAGGTCTTTCACACGTAAATAAAAGCATGTACTTGTGTACATATACGCACAAAAGCCGGCTCGGTGTTCAGGGCAGTCCCCCGCCGCCTCAGGAGCTAAGCGGGCCTGCTGGGCTCCCCTCAGCAGTGCCCACGTGAGGGGCCACCCGCGGCACCCACGGCCTGACCCCCCGCCGGCCACGAGCGGCCGCCCCGACGGAAGTGCGGCAGCTCCGGGGCGCGCTGGGAGCTCTTAGTGACAGCCCTCAGGGCGGGGGGATGTTGCCTAAAGCACCTCTGTGCGAGACGATAAATCAGTGTTAGCGACCGTCCGAGGGCCCACCTGTTGTACCGGTCCCTACCCGTGGCAGCCCCCCTCAGTGTAATTAAAAGGTAATTGGCGGCGGCGAGCGGTGTCCCGACTTTTTTACACTAAACCTCAAAAATCTTGCCACTCCTCATGCTACTCGCTTTGCGGTGCTGCTGTGTTTGAAGCCGTATTTGCTACGCCCCAGAGGGGAAACGCGCTATTGTGCTGGTTGCAATACGCAGTGAACTAGCCCTGTTTGGGGGAGTGAGGTAGATAGCACAAAAATCCAAAATCGATGTCGATCGGTTTCAGTAAGTCTTTTCCACACTGGGGCACATTTGTCTCTCAAAGAGCAGGCAGCTGCATGGCTGCACGGTGAAAGTAGAAAGGAAAGCGTGGCTCTAAATGTCCCATTTCTTCTGTTAACAGCATGTAAAGCGTTTACTTATCACAGGGCAGGGCTGTCACTAATCAAAATAGTGTATAGTGTAGGCCTGGGACCTAGAAGGAGGCAGGACTCTGGTGGTAGCGAGGATAAAGATTTGTTAGATAAATTAGACCATAATTCAATGCCCTTTATGATTTCAGAACATACTAGAAATGTATATGACAACTCTTGGGTAACATTTTAAGTTTCATGGCCTAGACAGACCACACGTAGCTCAGAGCAGGTCAGCTGTGCTGTTCACCCAATAGTTAAGACAGGAAACATATGTAGGTGTGCTTGCAAACTGGGAATCCAAGTGGTTCTTTCAGATATCTGAAGTTATTGCATTGTTTGAACTTCTTTGGTTTTCAGGATTTGGAATACAATAGTAGTTACCTTTTCTTTGTATTCATTTTGGTTTATGAGTGCTAGAAGTAGGGAGCTGTCTGTACGACTTTACAATTATTTTTCTTCTGTTAGAACAGCAAATCACCAAAACCAGTATGTGCAAGTTTGGCAGCCTGAGAGTAGCTACTTCAATCAGTTGGGATTACAAATGGGCAATTTGTAATATTAGCAATCTTTACTTGTACAGAAAATTTACTTTGAAGTATATTTAACATCTCCTCAATTATTTTTGTAGGATTTCTCCCCATTAAGATTTACAGACCTGCATAACCCAGTCTGGCCATGCACGGTACCTATGTTTGTACAGGAAATAATTCCCATTAAATATCTCTGACTAGTCTAGCAATTTGATTTTTACTTTTTAATTAGGTTGCTTTTTAGAAAAGAAAATGCACTGTAATTGAAATAAGGGTATGAATACCTTGTGCAAGAAAAAAAGACAGGTTGAATGCTCTTTTTTTAATATCTCAGTTACCCTTTTTGGCTGTTGAGTAATACTTTAACCCTGAACCATCACTATGTCTCAACTAGACGATTTTATAAGCCCTGCACAGTGGTTTTTTTACCTCAGAGAGATATACTAAAGTTTATTAATAGAAGTCTTCCACTTACCGGCTTACAATGCTATGGATTCTGGTATCCTGTGAAATTCTACTTGCAATTCATTGTAATGGATTCTTAAGAACAAAAAAAAGTACAGAAAAGAACAGTAGTAAAGTTTACAGTAAAATTCAATTAATAACACATTGTAAATTCACATTATGTCCTAATAGTTCATAAGAATTCACCCTGAAATGTACCACTGTAAGTGAGACCTTCAGAATTATCAGCTGTTATAATTCTGCACTATGAACAATATAATCACAGAGAAATCTTTTTTGATTGTTCCATATCAGGTGATGACATTGGATTGGAGAGCCAATCTTTGGACCACTGGCAACATGAAAGAGATGGTGAGCACTATTCGTTCGCAATTTTAAGCTGGACAATCTGCTTTGACTCAAGGGTGTCTGACCTACTTGCTTAAAAAAGTATTGAAAAATTCTTCTGATTTTTCCCCATTAAATCAAATACATTTTAAAAATTATTTTCTCACTGAAAATAAGTTTCTTTGATTTAGTCTAGTTGTGGTTAAAGTTTTGGGGTTTTTGGTTTTTATTTTCCCTTTATGCAGTGGTACATCTACTTAACAGTCTCAAGACATCATAGAATAATTTATGTTGGAAGGGACCTTTAGAGGTTACCTAGTGCATCCCCTACTTAAAGGAGGTCCAAATCAATGAGGTTACTTCAAAACTTCAGTTTAAATGTAATTTTCACATTACAGTCTGTAATTTCAAACTGAATATTCAAATCGTGTTAGTTCAATGTGCCACAAATTAAGCAGGTTTTCTTTAGAGAAGCCTGTTACTTTTGTACCATACACAGAGCAGCAAATGATTTGACTATACTGGAATAAACGCACCTCACTGTATAAAGTCATGAATCAAGAAATCTTAAACTGCTGACACTTAATTCCTTCAGTAACTGGGATGAGAAAGACAAATGTATGCAATTCCAGTACTTTCCCCATAAAGTTGCTGTGCATATAATTAAATCTGATAGCAAAAGAAACCTAATGCAGCACTGCTGCCAGGAGACACTAGTCCATATTGACATTTGACAGAAATATACATACAGCAATACTGCTTAATCTATAATTCCAGAGCTAACCACCAGTGCTTTCAACTCAAATTCAGAGGATGTTTAGTGACTGAAGTACTAGTATTTTTTCTCCTCTGCTTCAACTAACACATTTGGTCCATTTGAAAAAATTCAGAATTCGTATGTTTGAATGAAAAATGAAGCTGCTCTTACACATAATTCACCATCCTCTTACTCTTTTATAATTATATATCATTCCTTGCAGTTTGCAAGTGAAAATCACCTCATTTTGAGATTCTTGGGTTTGGTTCTTGGTTTGGTTTTGTTTTTCTTTTTGTCTGTACTCTATATAAAAACCAGCTGGGATGCCTGAGGGAAGGAAATCTAATTTGGAGCAAATGGATTTATAGGTTGAAACTGTATGAGGTTTCAGCATCACCACCAAAGAGTAAAAAAAGTATAAAAACATTATCTTATAGAGAGTAAAAAATACTGAGGTTTGGAACATACTGGCTAAGTATTCCAACAAGAAAACATAAATGCATGAAAACACAATTGGGTAATATAAACTGCAACAGAAGTATGGGCTGTCTTGAAGTGGTTATACAATATAAATTAAGGATGTGCTCTAAACAACAATAACAAAACCACTCATGTTCAAAGAAAGGTTACTACTCCAGCTAACTGCCTCCAGAACAAGATCACTGTTACAAAGACACTTTCTTAGAACTAGTTTTTGTGTTTCATTCTCTGATTTGATATGAGATTGTTAAATGGGTATTTACTGCATCAATATGGTAGAGCCATGTAAGTAATGAAGATTTTGGGAACGTCTTTGGAAATCAGCCAAGATAGGAAGAGGAGGCCAAAAGGAGACTAGTGGTTATTCCTAGAAAAGAGGAGTGAAAAGCCTTGATAGCAGAGCAGGCAGCTTAGAGAAACCGTTACATGCCAGGGCCCTGATAAGAACACTTTTCTGCAACAGTACAAGCTCTAATGTACTTGAAGGGCCAGGGTAATGAAAATAAACTGTCTCTCAAGGTTTCAATGTGTAATGAAGAGTGAAGGTATTTTAATGTTACTTCCAAGAGTATTTATCTCCTCTTTTCTAAATTAAAAATCTAGCATAGCTTTAGCACATAGAGATGCTCTTCCCATGGATGATTTCATACCACCTTCTCCCTGTACCTGTTTCCTGATGCGCTGAGCAATGGGGAGCCTTTCTCTGAATATACTTTGCCACATTATGCCCAGCTTGCAGTCATTTCACTGGACTTCCAGTTTATTTTTGCATGGTCATTTGATGTTTAGAGTATTTTGGCAATTCTTCTCAATCATGCATTGTCTCCCTTTTGTACTTTAGGTTTAAAGACTGACACCAAAGTATGTAACTAGTTGTATTGAGTTTGGGGTTTTTTGGTTTTGCAGGCAAAACTGGAGGATTTTCTCTTTTGTTAGTAATTATATGTAGGCAGTGATTCTCTCTTAGCTGTTTAACCTAAGTCTGCTTGTTCCAAGTCTGTATGTAGTATTATGAGTTTCAGAAAGAGCTGTTGATCTGGAATTGAGCAGCAGGGGACAGTTACTGTTTGCTGGGTGTCCGACAGGGTTCTCAGAAGCTGCTCAGCCAGGTCCTGGCCAGGGGAGTGGGCCTCGTACCCAGCATTAGTGTTAAGTGAACAGGCTGGGCCGTGCCCTGGCCATCATTGCCCCCCTAGGCTCCTGCACACTGAATGTGTCCAACATTTCTTCCTTTCCCCTTCCCTAGTAGGGAAGCTGTGGATGCCCCATCCCTTCAAGGCCAAGTTGGATGGGGCTCAGAGCAGCCTGGTCTAGTGGAAGGTGTCCCTGGCCATGGCAAGGGGCGTTGGAACTAGATGGTCTTCAAGGTCCCCTTCCAACCCAAGTCATTCTATTATTTCTTTGCTTCTCCACTGCTGTGGAGGCAGAAGTGGCCAGCACCAGCTGTGCCGCGGCCTCATTCCCAACGACAAGGGACCGAAGGGACCAGTCTCCAACTTTGCTAAATCGGTGGCTCAGTCTACTGAACTCCGTGTAACGG